>NW_009212391.1:0-46705 GCF_000690835.1 Fulmarus glacialis
CCTGCCACTGAAGGGAGCGAGGAAAACATGAACCCTTCTAAATGAGATTCCCTGTGGAGTTTAATAGACACAATCCTTAGTCAATTTTAAATGTTACTCCTACGATAGTGGGGTCTCCTTCCCTTGGATGAGGACAAGAAATCAAACTGCAGTTACCTACATTGTGTGCAAAGTGTTAACCGTAACAGGCATGTCAGAGAGTCTTTGCATTTTTGGTTTTGATGTTCTTGAGAATCATCTCTTTAGTGGTATTTGTAAATATATTGTAAAGTTTAACGATCCAGGCTCCATTGAGAGCTTGCCACTGTGCTGTTTCTCTCAGATAATAAAAGTAGATTAAAGCTAATAGATTTATGGTTACATCTCATGTAAAATAAAAAGCACGTCGTATTTAACAGCACATGTTCTCTCTCTCTTTACTGTGGTATTCTTGTTGGTAAATTGTGACTGCTCCCACTTGGGACAATTCTGGATTTGTAACTGGAAATAATTTTGTTTTTCCAGTTCACTAGTTCAAGCACCACAATCAAATTCATATCACAGATTCCAAATTGGCATGTATTTTAGCAATCCAAGAAGAAGGAGAGATTTACTATTAATAGTTTGTACATCTCTGCTTCAGCAGTGTAGGCTGGCCTCCAGGGGACCTCTGAAAAGGACAATAAGCCCTACCACCACAAGCTCCTAAGGGTCTGTGAGAGAGAAGTTCATCTCAAAAGCAGAAGTCACAAGCACCCTGCCCTGCAGAAGCTATTCAGTGTGGATGAATTATAGCGATATAACCTTTATCAAGACTCTGTCCTGCTTTGGGCTGACCTGGAACACTATACACTTTGACATCTAGTGTAAATCAGGCAACAAATAAAATGTGTTGTCACCACTTCTTCCTACTGCAACATTTAAATGCCAGTGACTTGGTCTAGAGGTTTGTTTTGGTTTCCACTGGTAGATGGCTACTGCTGAAACTGGTCCACTTCCACATTTTCTCTACCCTGATTTTTTGAAGCTATGAAATGTTCCAAACCCCAAAGATCATGCATTATTCTTTGTACTCTTACAGGAGATAATTGAATCATGTTTATAGAGTCATTATATGTACATAAAAGAAAAACAGAAAGACAATAAGCTGAATAGAAGGTTTTAACCAGCACAGAGAAAAAGCAAAAATCAAAATATGAACAAAATATGATTCCACTTGCAGAGAAGTGCACTAAAACAATAGAAGGGGGAAAGAATATTTTAAGAAGTGATAAGGAATCAGAACTTTTACTCAGCTGAACATTATTCATTGTTTCCCATGAGTTGAGGAGTACTCTTTAATTTATCTTCTTAGCCAGGGTGTATGACACAACTTAAAAATGTAGAGGAAATGTACTTAGAGAGATGTCATTTTATTACTATTATAAATAGAACATCATTTGGAAGTTTCTGCATTTATAAATATTTCATGGGGTTTGATGGTGTGTTAGAATGAAAACAGAACAAAACCTTAGGGTCACAGTCAACCTCAAAGGCATCTCTTTGCATTAGCAAAGGCTATTCACCTCGGGGAGATACTTCCTTCAGAAAGCCGGACTGAGAAAGCTGCTAAAAGCCTGGCTTTTTGAAGGGTACTGCTGACAGAGGAAATAGTAAAATTCCAATCTTCTGATTGCTTCCAATTGCAGTTGCAAACTATGTTTGCTAACCAGCCTCAGCTCATGTCACTCATTTTTTGAGACAAAGTTCACCCTTTCTCCTTTCATGAACTCTTGGCAGAGAACAGTGCATAGATACAGTTTGTATCCTCACTGTCACACTATAGCCTGACACAACCTTTAAAAAACAAGGTCCGTAAATTATGATATTTGCAAAATATTGGCCACACTGACCCTTGAATGAATATAGCCTGTATTTAACTCAAGGGTGCTGAGTGAGAAGCCCATCTAGGGTGAATCCTTCTAAACAAAACTTTTATATTAAAAGAACCTTTTGAAGCTCCCCTTTCTAAAAGACTTTCCAACAAATGACTCATTTAAGACAGATGCTTCTGTGCTCTTTATCTCCTCTATGTCAGAGAAGTTCCTTTCCCCCATTTTTACTAGACAGCTCATAAAATATTTTAAACTTACACAGCACAAGACGTAGGTTTTTTTCTTTTTTTTCCCCCAACCTTTAAGAAAAGTGGTGAACCCTCATTCTCTTTTCATTTCCTATAACATGGAAAAAGCCTAGTTTGTAATCACTGCAGAGAAATGACTAACCTGTTGCAGAGATCTTTTCTGGCCTTTTAATACTTATTATTTTATATCAGCAATGAATAATTCTCAGTGTGGCAAGATTCATGCGTGTAGGGGGAGAGAAATGCAATCTTTCACCTCGCTCAGGCACAGAACCACCACAGCACTACTTTATTAGTTGTCAACCATATCACCCTTAATTAGATTCAAAGGTCCAAGACCAAGACTTCATAAGACAATTGAAGTGTGGGAAAGAGAGAGAGAGATGGCCGTAAGTGATGTCCTGTGGTACAGAACATTTCATGAATTATCCAACTACCGTTGCGATTTTTTTTTTATGCATTATGCTCATATTTAATAAAAAAAATGCTCAGATTCTATAACACTGGCATCAGGGAAAGCTTTTTTCATCTACATACAGATAATTATTATAGGTTTAGCAGTCTTCATTAAAGTTATACTTTTTCTTTCAAAATACTTAAATTATTACCATCACAGAAGTTGAATCAGTTATAAAGGTACAAACCAGCTTTATACCAATGTGTGTGTGTGTGTGCAAGCACACAAGCACCTGTGCTCGTACATATGCAGGAATCACTATATTTGTTCCCTTAGGTTATAAGGGTATTTAATTACAGTGTTACAGTCTGTGCATAAAGACAAAGTCTTATCTGATTTTTCTGAGAATTTTTGTTACTCAAAGGAAATTTTAATTTCCAATAGGTCCAGTCCAATCCTAGCACCAAAGAATTTTTTTTAAACTTACTAAAATAAGAATTTAATCGTTTGGCTGATTAGACTACCTTAGTTCCCAGGAGGTACCACCTGCAGTGTTCAGCAGTCTTTTCTAGACTGCTAGAAATCAATTTTTTTCATAAACATTAGTCATCTCTGATATATTGGCAATTTTCCCTATGTTTAATAGCTAGGAAATTGATTTCACAAGTGATTTTATGGAACTGTACTTGATTGCAGCATCTGCCCTACCATCGTCACTCTTAAGACCAGAAGCCAAGCTAAGTCTTGTATTTTATTCTTTCTTGATCAGTGCTAGGAATAATATTCTTGCACACGCTGGCTTTCAGAAGGACTGAATAAAGTCTGACAATTTCGGAGCCTGCTTGTCTTCACTGCATGGAATAGCAAACTCTACATCACAGCTGCTGGTGGTTTCCACAGAAGACGAGCAGAACCTTCCACTGTATTTACACACCAGTAACTTTCTGTTCTCCTTTATTCTACAATGTTTAGATTTTGAAAAACAGCTAACACCCAAATAATATGGTGACCAGAAGTGATGCATCATACCCTTCTTACTTCTATAGCAAGTTGCACTATGTAATCATATATTATAATAATTTATGAGTAAACATTAAGTTAAATGCTAGGAAATTATATCCTGTGGCTTTGTTAATTATTCAAAATGTTTATGTAACTGAAAGAGAGCTCCTGATGTGTAATTTTTTATTTACAAATTTATCCTGTCAAGCTAAGCTGTTTTAGCAGGAAAAATCTCCTCTCTCACTCTCCATTTCTCAAGCCTAAATTCAATAAAGACATTTCACACTAGATTCTCTGTTATTAAATATTTTTTTAAAAAACATTACAGGCAAACCAAAATTGGTTAACAAAATTTAGGAAGGATTAACCATGATTAAAACTGGTTAACAAATTCCATGATCCCATCAGGTTTCAATGGCCTTACATTGTGGGTACTTAAAAATGAAAATTTCCAGAGGGTACAAACCAGAAAAAAAACCCCAAACACCACCCCAAAATATTGTATCCCAGGAAGTACCAAGACAGTCAGGAGGTGGGACTGCTCTCTCTGAGCTAATGCATCAGCAGGGTACCACAGCGCTATTTGATTCACTATTTACTCTCCCTAGGTATGACTTCTGATCTTTCCCTTCTTTCGATTTTTGTATCTGATGCCAAATAGCGTATGGACGACCATATTAATCATTCACAGAACTTACAGTTAACTTCCTCTCTGAAACAAATACATTCTATAAATTCTTGTTGCGAAGTTTTTGAAAACAAAATCTTTAACTCGCATCTGGCCAAATGGAGTCTGTGTTAAAGTCACCAAGTGGTTCACTTACCAATCCCAGTTTCTAAAAAGTACTATTTTCTCATTGAATCTATCAAACGCTACAAAATTTTTCAGCCAAATAGTTTATAAATGCTCCTATCAGCTAATCTTACACAACAAAATTCATGTATTAGGTCTTTTTTTTCCTAAGGACCCATGGTATGTCCTCTGCTTTCTGGTGACTTAATTTTTTATCACGAAGAGTAAATATAGCGTCTGGTCTGAATCCTCACACAGGCTATTATTCCTTCCAGTTTCTTTCAACCACTAGTGACTCTCTGAATGCTAATTGAGAACAAAAAACAACCAAAATTAGGCTGCAAATATTTTTTTAGTAGACTTATTTTACTGTTGCTAGTCAACCATTCTAATTAAAGTGCTAAAGACAGAGTCAAATTATATTATGATTCTCAAGGTGTTTTTCAGATGTGCTTGATTTTGCCATGAAAACAAACTGGCAGTTTTTTTCCCACCTCTTCACGACGTACTTAATTTTAATAAAAAACCGTCCAAAGTTGACAAAAGTTCAAGAAAGCTTTCTATGAGACGGTCTTGAAACTTATGAGCAGTTTTAGGTCAAGAAAAGAGATTCAAATTGAGAGAAATACTAGTGAAACCCACCCAGAAGAACAGCAGTCAAAGGGACTGTAGCCTGTTGGGCATGACAGTGGCTTAGGATTCAGGAAACCTTTCTGTGCATTTAAAGAGACTCTTGACTTGCTCTTTGGTGTAAGACAAAGTACTTACATCTGCCTTCCAATCTGTATGTCATCAGTAGATGCATCAAATGCTAGAATGTATCTGTCCAAACCTAATAATCTTTACCTAATAATCTCTGTGTGTGTACCCCGATTCAGAGCATGTGACTGTGGACAATTCACTGCATATTTTTGGTTCCTCACTCTTGCATAAGGGAGCCCATGAGGACTTATTGACCAACCTGAGTTTTAAGCATGCAAAGAGTTGAAAATTACATGTTTGAAATGACCTGCCATGGATATGGTGTGGCTTAATTATTGAAAGTTAGTAAATTGGAAGTGAATCCATGGTTAAGGCAAGTCATGGGGAAAAAACAAACAACAGATTTTGTTCTTAAAACTTTATGATAACTTCTATATGATATGATAGATAGATATGATTAAAGGTTATGATTTAAAGAAAATGTACTCCAGTGTTCACCGGGGTAGTGGTCACTACTAGAAAGAGCATACTTTAGGTGGACTTCACTGCCTAGATTTCAGATCATATAATGTGCTGATTCCATAATCTCCTGGTACCTTTCCTCCTTTTAGTACTCAAATCCAGGCCACCAAAGTTTCAGAATAAAATTGCCTGATTGCGACAAAATAATAACTGCTGGCACCAGAAAAACAGTCTCTTTAAAAGGATTTATAGATTTCAGAGAGTGCTATCTGGACTGCCACCGCTGCCCACATCACTGATTCATGAGTTCATCTCTAGTAAGACAGGAACAGAATTACTTTGCTACAGAGAAGTGATAACATCTTAGGGGAGAAGAAGGTCACACTGTCACTTGGTGAATATCATACAACATAAAACTCAAACGCTATAACGCTGTAAAAACCCATCAGGTATCTCAGAAAACGAGGGCCTTGCTGCTGGGATTCTGTCAGGCAGCAATTTTTACTTTGATTACCTAAAGTCACTTCATCTGTCTCTCAGCATTACATCGTCTATAACTTCTCCCTCTTTCTCAAAAGGTTATTGAATGAGGTGTCAATCTTTCTCCAACTGTATGCATAACCTTAAAAAATCAGCACTTTGTGCCTTTATTTTACATCCCAAATTCCAGTAAGATTTTCTAGAAAAAAAGACTCACAAAAACATTCAGACACGTATGTTAATCTGTTTCCAGAATAATGATATTGACCTTTACATATACCAGTAATAAGTTCTTGTGTTAAGGAAAACATTTTCATGTCATGATCCTATCTCACAGGAAAGGCGGACAACTATACCAAAAAAAAAATCAGGTGGTTTCTTCCAGGTAAAGAGC
The DNA here is from genome assembly GCF_000690835.1 of Fulmarus glacialis. Classification (NCBI taxonomy): domain Eukaryota; kingdom Metazoa; phylum Chordata; class Aves; order Procellariiformes; family Procellariidae; genus Fulmarus; species Fulmarus glacialis. The sequence goes on from NW_009212391.1 coordinate 6,332, forward strand.
AAATGAAAGACAGGGTTAGAGCTAGAAGAGATCTTTCAAGAGAGTGCATGTAAATGTGATCATGTCTTTCAAAAAGTATACTTTATCTTGGCAACTTCATTTCGCAGTATTGCCAGTGATCAGCATTTTTTTTGTACAAAGCAAGAAAATATTTTATCTTACTTTATTGAACTTAGTTGACTGTTGCTGGTAAATGGTTTCTACTGCTGTTTGCATGCACGGATTTAGCACTGATTTACTGACCACTAATATTCTGGTATTTAATAAAAACACTAAGTATTTTTATGCTTCTTTTTTTTTTCCATATTTAAATTCCTGTTCAGGCAGTACCTGGTTATGCAAAGCAATAATTGCAATTATCTTATTCCCATTTCACAGGTAGAGAAACAGGTATGCAGAGAAAGTGGTATGTCCAAGGCCACAGACTGAATCAGTAGCAATACTGGTATTAGTGGTTTTAATATATAAACCACTTTAAAAGATTTAAGAGTAAGAAAGCTTAAATGTGTGGCATTTAAGAAACAAAGCCATTTTTATCTCCTTAATGATGTTTGTGCATAAATTGCTTTAAGGATTAAAAGGTGCTTAAGTACTAAAGCCCCTTTAAAACCTTAAGCTCCTAAAATGTTTTATGAACATAGAGATGATGGGTCACCCTGAGAATACAGAAATGGACTTTGATTTGACAACAGAGCTTGGTTCTGGAATGAGAGATCTTGTGCTAAAAATGGTCAAAGCCTGATCCTAAAAAAAGAGACAAATTGGGCCAGTGGCTTTATGACTCTTGGTCTGAATGTGCTGACTATAAGCTTGTGAAAGGGCCTAGGAAAAACATCTTTCCAGACTGGTGGTCCCCATGGAGATACCATTTAGACTGGTGGAGGAGCCATCAGCAGTGGAAGCGATGCAAAGAGGAAAATGATTGAGCTCAGAGACGGAAACTGCCACGACGGCACCAGTGAAGAAGAGTCGCACGAGGCTGGCAACGTTTGGGAGAGGGATCTTCCTGAGTGGAATTGCTCCAGAATTGGACCTCCACCAGACTGGGGTTTGGGGAATGATGTCTGAACTAATTTTAGGTTCCTCCATATGGCAATGCCTTTAGGTTCACTTAGCCCAGCTCAGGTTGCTGTTACCACCGTCTGATCAACCGCCCCAGTTACCACCTGGGGAACTACCCTCAGAGCTTCCTTAGCAGCTGAGAGAGTTTCAGCTCTCCTCCATATAAAAGGAATTTGTTTAGACCAAGATTAAAAATAGATTGAAACTCCGTTTAAAATCACAGAAGCAGCTTGCATACTACATTTCACTTGAAGACAGCTGAGCAAAAGCATTACTAAGAAAATTTCTTCTTTTCTCCATTAGAGGAAAACCCCCACCCACAAAAACTGTATTTGGAAAGTTTTGAACTCGCCTGGTTAGACTTTCGTCTTTATAATGCTGCACTCGCAGATACATCTCTTTGTCTGTGCCTGCTTATTAACTCCAGAAGAGTCTTACCCATTTTTTAATAACAACCCCTCACAGGTAAAACTCTCAGTAGAAGTTCTCCTTATCTTAAGAAGATAAGGTTTAGAAACACTTGGCAGCTATATTTCGAAACCATAATCCCACTAGGGCATACTACAGATCATTGCACTTACCTGCATCAATTTATTTAGCCCTCTTTTCAAGGTTTTTTACAGTTGGTTTTTACTCAACATGAAGTAAAAATTAGGGATAGACCCCAGTCTTTGCCATATTATTTGTTTCCCCTGGTAGCCACCCTGTGTTTGAGTCAAGAAGGATAATGTACTTACAGAAAATATTTTTGTACTTTGTTGTTTTCACTGGATCTAAGTATTTAGTTGGGAGATTACCCATACTGCTATTGGAAATTGCTTAAGAAACAGAACCATGAATAACGATTTCTAACTAATGAGAAATAAATAGTCTAATCTTCTTTAAGGTCCCTGACCATAACAATCAGCTAAACAGCTGATTTCAACTACAATTTTAAATAAATGGAGGATGGAGTAGGAGGGAAGAGAAGAGACTACCAACTGAAAACTTACTTTTTTTTTTTAAATCTTTTTTTAAAAAAAGCAACTCCTCATTAAAACATTAAAAACATCCAGAAACAAATCCAAGTTCTGAAAGATATGAAATACATAATAGATACATTTGTTGCTAGCAACTTAAAGAATGTCTTTTTCCTTAGTAAATAAATAAATTACTTGTACATACATAATGCACTGATAAACAAGAGAAATATCCACACTTGAGCTGCTTCTAGTAAGCTATTTAAATTGCTTTTGCTGCAAGATAACTACCCTTCAGGTTTTCTAAATTTGTACATTTTGGATCGCTAAACTGATGAAATTTTAGAAGGATTTTAAATTAATTCTTTTTGTCATTACCTCTTTGCACACAGTCTGTTTCAAGGCAAAAAGAAACCTTTCAAGCTGTTGAAAGATTACTTTCATTTTAAACTGTCACACGTTGATTCCAAAAGGTGGTGTCAAACTCCGCTGCATGTGAAGAATTAAGGAGGCTATGCCAGCTTCAAAATGCCATTGTCTGACAGGAATGATTTTTCCTAACCAATTGAGACCATAAACTCTGCAGAAATGTGTTTGTGTGCGCGTGGTGGCAGGAAAACAATTAGCACTTACGATACCTTCAGAAAGAAAACTGCTTTTGATTTTTTTCAGATGACCTAGAAGAATTTAGTCATCCCATGGCAACAGAAAGTCACTCCTCCTAGTGCTATTAATCTTACAAAATGATTCTGTAGGCTTGTCTGCAGCTGTAAGAGACCTTACATATTTACTGGAACGGGCTGGTGGCAGACAGCATCCTCATCATCTTAGAAAGGTGCTTAGCTGCTTGAATAAACACCAAGAAGTCAGCATGGTCCAGTGGACAGTGTAAAGGACTGAATGACAGGAAACCTATTTACTGGGTTTGTTGCTGATTCACTTTCAGGGGATTTTAGCATCTGTGTACACAAATAAGTTTCTATGAGGGAAAATAAGATATGAACTTAATATACGCTATCTGCTCTGTATTATTTGCTTATATGTGAAAGGTATAATGAGAAAAGGAGTCAGGACATCCTATTTCAGACCATTGTTTTGTATATCTTTCTATTTTTAATTTCCTCTCTAAAATAAATGTTTTAGTAATTTTTCTTGCCTGTGTGTCTGAAATCTTTCCAGCTGTGCTCCATTTTTAGTGTATATACGTGTGTATGTGGTAAAATTGCCAGTTCTTCACTCGATTTCCAGATTCCAGTAAGGGCATATTAGAGATTCACAGAGCTATGTTTTAATATTCCCCAACTTATTAATTATTGAATCCTAACATTCTTGACTTTTCCTAAAATGAAAAGGTCTTATTGATCTTTCCATGTTTAGGTCGTAACATTGAGATTCTGGTAAAGGGAATCATAATGGTAACTGCCAAAATGTGGCAGGCACAAAAACGTGGAGAGATTGAAGCAGGAAAAGACTTAAGCCTAGAGATGGAGGGATTTAGGGAAAACAGCACTCGAATAAAATGAGAGCCACAGATTCATGAATTTGGCCTCAACAGGTAAGCCTTTGGACAAGTTGGAAGCATTAATTCTCTAATACAATAACAGCATGATATTCAGACATACTAAGATGTTCTTCAACAATATTTCGTGTTTTCTGAATGTCACTTAGAATCTCAGCAACCGTACAGGTTCACGCTCGTGATTGCTCAATGAATACTGGTCAGTTCTCGTCCCCATCCTTCAAAGCCCATCTCCTTACCAAGAATCTCGGTACTCTGACAACAGTAGCAGCATCCTCTTTGTCAGGCCATTCGTGGCACGGTTCGCACCCCTCACTCCTCCCCAGGACGCAGAGCTTCGGCCGGTCCTTGCAGTGACGCTGAAGGCACAGTCGTCCTTCTCTAGGTAGAAACAAAGCAAGACAGGGGTCATGTCTCTGCCTGTTGCAAGACAAAAGAGAAGAGCTTTTGACTGAGGCCCACAAGAAACTAGTTAATTTTCCAAAGAAACTGCTGCCAAATCTGCCTATAGATGTTTCCCACGTCAGTGTCACCTCTCCCTCTGGCGAGGTTCGATGCGTTCTGCCTACAGCTGGGCTCGTCACTGAAACTCCCTCTGCTTCGGAGTCACAGAAAACTCCTCCATCTTAGTATTTCCCTGGCCAAAAGAGCTTCTGTCAGAGTGCCTGTTGAGCCATGTGTTACCTACTAACTAGGTACCTACTAGCTAATTCGGACAGGTTTTATAAAATTCATTTTGAGGGAGGAACCACTTTTCAGTGAGAAAGAAATGAAACTGGGAAACTAAAGGAAAGGGAGTATTAGAAAGGAAGACAAAGTTCAGGCATGAAATGAAAGATTCAAGTTTCTGTTTCCATTTAATAACAAAGTCAAACTTAGGCTGTGGATCAATTTTGACATCCACACTGGGTCACTCATATGGTTAGACTGTGAAAACCATGTCCTTGGCCTCAATATTTATGTTTTTTGTCGCTATTGCACAGTCTTTATTTTTTGTTTTGATCGGTCTGTATTTTTGGCTTTTTGACGTGTTATTTGCCTTCTTATTCTCTTCTGTAGCCATCCTAGGCTCACTCCAGCAAGAACAAATGGCAGTAAGCTAGAGGTGTAGGCAGACAGATTGCCCAGGAGTGACAAAATTTTTGGAATTAGAAAATGACTTCCCAGTGAATTTTCCCACTGTATTCCCTCAAATGTTTCATGGGAGAACTGAGAGGACAAACAGCAAGTGCATACCTCAGAAGAGAATATGTTTCAAAATAAAGCTCCTATGATAGTGAGAGACAGTCTTTGAATTTTCTGAAAAGTGGCTGCTTCAATTAGGGCAGGCAAAACAGTGAGACATTCTGGGCAGAAAAGCATTCTGAACTGCTGCGGTTTTTGCAGTACGTGTTCAGAATCAGTCAAGAATGAAATCTTTTTTTCTTTTCTGACGCAGGGGAGGTCAACCAACCTACTGTCTTTACAGTAGAATACTTTCTAGTGCTACAAGCAAAGCATTTACAGCCATTATACTACTTGGTAGTTCTCTTTAGCTAAAGCTAGAGCAAAACCCCAATGCAGCATGTTTTGCAGTATCCATACTACCAATTAGTTCCTATCAGGTAGTAAAAAAGCAAAGAACAGAATTGCTATTAGTTCTTGCTGTTTGAGTAACCTTTCCCTGAGGCCAAGGAAATGGATTGCGACACCATTGGACTCTGAGAGGCAAGGGTGTATTTCTAATTGGAGTTGAAAAATGTGATCAAAAAATACTATTTAGGTGGCAACAATAAGAACAGAAAACCTGTTCACTTGCTAGAGAAGCTAAATATGCTGAATTTATTCAGTAATCAATCTTAGGAATCAGTAGGAAATTAAAAGAACCCAAACACCTTCCAGCTGTGGCTTACATACACAGAATAAATTCAAGTAAATAATCAGGAAGTATCAAAACCGCTGTATTTGCAGTGGTCCTTCATTTTATAAACTCCAACACGATTACTTCTGTTTATGTAGGAATTTTTTACTACTCAGAAGGGATGTTCTGTTAGGCACTAGCTACTGTGAGATCTCATAAGACTGGCAAAAAATATTTGATCATTAATTTCAAACCAGAGTCATCACTCCTTCAATGAAGTCGGTAAATGCCACTGACATTTTTAATGATGAAATTTTAAGTGATCACTGCACATCACATGTCTGTAAATTTAATCTGTTAATAAGTGCTAATACAAGTGGATATTTTTCATATTCTGCATAGCTTGTTTAAAATCACAGTTTTCAGCCAGCCTATTCTATAGCAGGAAGAGTTCAGAAATACCCTTCTATTTCTAGTTTCATTTGCACATAACTGAAAAGTTTAAAATTTTGCCTAAAAATATGTAGGCACTTGTGCACACTTAGTACAGGAGTAGAGTTTTCATTGCATTTCATTCAAATGTTAACTACTAAAATTTTAACTTAGGTTGTTTCACAATTATCATTTTTGAATTTTTGAAAATAATTTATCATTTTTATATTCCCATCTGTTAATCCTTTGTTGTTCTTTTTTCACCCTAGGAAATCTACACAGTCCTTCTGGTTCAACACAGAATGTTTTTTACCCAAAATTACTCTTTCTTTTTTGGAATCCTTTTGCGTCCTTTGTACTGACCTAAAATTAGTGACTGGACTATTAATGCCTCTTTAAATTTTTCAGGCTGGAGACAATTTATGTATTTCCAATTATTCCTGGCAGGAGCCTCTACAGCTGCAGCCCAGTACAAATTCACAGTGACATTTTTGCATTTCTAGAACGGAATAAAGCTTTCTTTGTTTTCCTATGATGTAAAAATGCTTCCACAGTATTAAAATGAGAGAGAATTATGCAAAGACACTAAGAATCTGAACCACACCATGCTTATATCCAGTCTCATTACTGACCCACTGGAGGAATCTGATCATATCATAGCCTCATATAAAAATATTTTACTGCATGTGAAAATATTTATTTGACTCAGTAGAATGTTGTTAAGTTTAATCAACGTGCTGTGAATTTCCGAGATAATGAGTGTTATACAAAAGTGCAGAACTGTTTACTGGAGGCTCACAGCAAGAAAGTTAGTACTTTTAAAAGATTTTCTGAAATTCGATGCTGCAGAATTTAGGATAAACTATGACAAGCTGTGAGGTTTCAAACTGATTCTTCTTAAAACATTTTCATCATAGACAGTATTTAAAAGTACTGTAGAGGTAGCCATAGAGATTCATGGAACTAATCACAGAGAGATGTAAAGATGAGAAATCTAACCATTTTAATTTATAAGTATCAAAAAAATGATTGCACCTTTTGCCATTAGCCCACAGCAGCGCTTTCTAGTTAGGCTTCTACCTCATTTCCTCTCTGATGTGATTCAAATGTAAGAACCAAATTCCCTTCAACTCAATGAATCTGTAGAGATGTAAATGACCTACAGGTTCTTCAGAGCCATGTAATAATATTATAAAATGTGAGATGTCAAAAGTAATAGCCATAGTGAAGAATCTGATAACATCACAGAGGAATTTTGTATATGAAATGCAAGCATAGAAAACTCTTAGATATTTGCCATGCTGTTTTATTTCTCTATTTGGCTTTCTATGGTTTGTTTTCTTTTTTTTTAATTCCAGCTGACAAATAACATATCGTTTGTCTGTAGCTCTTTTTTTTCGTCTATTTGCTACCATCATGTGCTACCTGATATGGAAAACCTGAAACATGGGACCCTCTGTCCTGACCAGCACAATGGTTCCCTCCCTTCCTTTCCATATATTAGGGTGTATTACACATCAGCATGTAAAGAAGGTGCATGGTATTCAGAATGTTGATTTCTTCTTCAGATTTATGTTAAGATTTTCCTCACAACAGATCATAAGCTCCCTTTTCTACGTACAGAGCTGGCATTGATAAATTAAGAAAGTTCTGGCTCACACTTGAGGAAAGTCCTCTTCTACACCACTTTGAGACACTTGGTGATTATTACTTCACAGTATTGAACAGTCCAGATTATTTCCTCAGTGGGCTACTGTGGCACCTTCAAATTCAATTTTTTCATCCTAAAAGGATAAGTGGTCTAGTTAGCCTAAAATATACATTGGAATGAACTGTTAGGGAGACATGCAAAACATCAATTTCACCAATGAAAAGGTCAGAACACTTCAGGCGATGTGTTTCCTTTTATTTGCCCTCTGTGGAACTGAGATATCTATGAACATCTCAGAAGCTCACAACTTTAATTTTTATCTCTGATGCTGAAAAACTATATAACTATTTTCATAAGGGGCAAATTTCAGGAACCTAATTGCAATAATCAGTTCAGAAATGTCCTGTAACAGCTACTGTTCTAGTTGATTTTGAGCATGGTAGGATTCACACATGCAAACTAATTTTGCTGCCATTCAGGTAATTAGCAGATAAAGATTAGTGAACAAATGCGGGAAGATGTCCTCAGACAAAAGAGTCTACAATAACTAATTGACTTTATAGACAAAGGAATAATGATTCTGGGTAAAGAGCATTCTGGAGCTCTTTCATATCTGCCTGCGGTTTCAGTGATTAATTTTTAGCAGTTGTTTTGAAGTCTGAATTTAATGAACATATACAGAAGAAACATTCTATGTCTTACACTCATCATTTTTTAGTAGTTAAGAAAAGAGCTCAGTCATCAAGTAATTATAACTTTGACTTTAAATTTGTCTATGATTTTGGTTTCTTTTCTGCCTGAATCGGTCAGAGGTAACTAAATCTACAGAACAGAAAAATCAGAAAGTTCAGGATTCAGAATTTGCCTGAGGTTAATTTTTCTACCTCAGTAGCTTTTGCAAAATAAACTTGAAAATGTCATAAATATAGACTTTTACTGCATCATTTACAGCTCTGGCCTTTATCTGTAAACTCTAACTTACAGATGTAAAGGAAAAGGGAAATTCCAACACCTACTGCTGAGAAGACATCACAGAAGTGTTGGAGAAGATGTTACAACCTTAGGGCTTTCATTTGTATTTAATCATTTATCTCCTATTGACTTGCCATTAGAAAAATGAGAAAAGTACTCCCTGCCCCAAATGAATGATGAAGACCTTTAAGACTAATGCATCATAAAGAATGCTTGCATTGTATCAGCTTGTACCAAGCCTTATCTATAATTAGTCCTACAAGCAGCGTGACTCACAACTGAGATTCTTCTCTGTTTTTGGACTAGTGTCCACTAGCAGTTTAAATGGGTCAGACAGTCCCCTTTCAAACTTAAAAACAAAAACCAGCCTGCCCCAAAATGCTAACCCTGGGACCTTTTCACAGTTTCCAGATTCAGTGAAGAGTCTGTGTATCTTGCACGACTTTTCCAATTTGAGTAGAAGATGAATTAGAGCTTTAAACCATGACTCGAATATGCATTGTAAACATAACCTCTTATGGACAGAGGCCTTTGGTCATCAGGATTCCAGAGAGGAAATGATGATGATAAAAAAGCAATTTAGAGTACTGATAGAGCAGTTCACTGTACAGATATCTTGAAGTCAAGACTGATCAAGCAAAAGATTTGTTGTACATAGTTCATCACATCCACCAGGAAATAAATGCTGCTTCAACCTCACAATCATCCCTTACACTCACTAGACAAATCAGCCAACTGGTAAGTGTGACACGAACAAGGGATAAATTGAGTACTACGCTATACGGAAAAGAATGAAGAACACTGTATTATTGTAGTACTGAACACTTTAAATACAAATGTAAGAAACAAGAAATTGTTAACGTTTACTGTATGTAAGACATTTCCTCCTGCTAACATTCTCTTCATTCCACTTACTGGAAATGCACAAATTATAGCGGCGAAAATGTATGCGCGAGAAGAATCAGATATATTCAACTATCTCCATTTCAGAATGCCATCTTGCGGAGAAATTTCTCCCTTAACTGAATTTTTTTATATTGATAGAACTGAGATTTTCTACATGCATTCTCCATGCACAGATTAAAATTCTGATTTTTCAAAGCATTTAAGTTAATGTCTAACTCTGAAAACATACCATGTGTTATAGGACCTGCTAGGTATTCATAAGACAGTAAAAGAGGAAAGGGTGCTATTTTAAGTATTATAGTAGCCAAATGGAAACTTCTAAACTAGAGCTATGTTTGACAGAGTGTGGTAATGTGTATGCCCTCAATATATTTGTTTTTCTGAAGTCTGTTATTAACTATATCAAATAAATGTGTGGGGTTTTTTAGACAACTGGACAACTGTTCCATTCTGATAAAGTATTTTACCTTAAATTACTGATATGAACTACATCTAAATTCACCTAAACATGTTTATGTAAGACACGTAATTAAAAAAAAAAAAGAAAAAAAAAAAAAAAAGAAACCTAAAGAGACTTATTGCAAATGCAGTCTTTATGCCCAAGCTCTTGGGACACTGAATACAGATTTGAAACCACTTGAATTTTTCTGACTAGCAGAGAAGGACTTTTTTTAGTTCACATCTGTGCTTACAAAAGATAACTGAGCCTGCACATGCTACATCCATGTTTATTTGTTGGCTCAGTACAGACACTAAATAAGAAACTGAATTATGGCTTCTTTAAAAATCAGTAGCATAATGTATGTGCTCAGATACTAAAGAGATGAATGTTATAAGGCACCTACAATGGATAAGGTATTTTCCAAGGTTTTAAAATTAATTTTTAACCCATCCATGGAATCTAACCCAGATGAGCGAGACAAAAAGAAATTTGTAATTGGCATTGGTAATCTATATTTTCACCATGTCTTTAGTCATTTGAGATGAATGGCTCAACTGGCTGATTAAAATTATATTAGTAGAAGTAATGTGACAAGAGACCACTAACAACATTTATTAATTGTCTCTAAGATTAAGCGTATTGTTGAACAGATTAAAAGAAAAAAGACCACCACCTGAGGCAAGCATCCCTCTGAACCAATGACTGTGATCATTTAAGTCAGGGAAGCAGCCATAAAAAGGTCAAGCTTGTCTGCAGTAAGTTAAACTAAAGACCTTAAAGCTTGACACCACATATTCAATGGCTTTGGTATCTGAACCTGTGGTGGGGGTTTTCGGGGACAGAGGATACCCATATTCCTATTCATTTGGAATGAAGCGGCGCTGTTATCTACAGGAAGACACAAACAAGCATTGACTTTCAGTAGTGGTCCCCTGAGCTGGCCAACTGCAGGCTAAGGATGTAACAGGTTTGAAGTCAGCGTGTAGGCACAAATGAGAACAACTAACTTACGTGTCTGTCCACAGCCCTCCTGCCTGCGAGGAAGTGCCTCATAATGCTCTGTACTCACCAAAGTCCTTGCCAAAAATCGAACCTTTCGTAGTCAGGTTTTCCCCTACTCAAGACAAGAAGTGACAAAAGCATGTATAGCTAATGCCACGTTCAGAAAGAAAACAATAATTACTATTCACGGCTGACATTATGCCAGAACCTTCACACCAGTGTGGAAGCCAGACATGTTCCTAAGCATGAGTACGGCCTGACCAGCAATGAGTGGGGTTTTTTGTCAAAAGGAAACTACACCAAAATTGTAGTCCCTTAAAGTACTGCTCCCAGCCTATTGACACAATCTATTTGTCTAGATCTTCCTTCCTCTAAGTTTCAGATACTACTCTTAATGTAATCGCTGGATCAGGAAATGAAACACTGGACTATTCTGATGATGCAGAGAGTGAAAGAAACCAAAGATGAAAAATTAAGTAATTAAAATGTAGAATTGATTGGTTGATTTAAATGCTCTCCTGTAAGTAGGATTTTTATATCTTTTCAAGGGTAAATTGATATTCCTCTGTGAAATTAATGTAATTATATCAATTCTCAGATCAGCTGAGAATATTGCTCAATCCATCTAGGACAGCTGCCTTTCACTTCTCAATTTCAGCTGTGACATGGTAACCTTATCAAATTAGAGGCACTAAGGAACAGTCTTGGAGACAGAATGAGTCACATAACCCCAAAATGATAAAATTATTTCAAGTAGTTTATTTAAGGCCTGACACAATTTTCTGAAATCAGTCCAAATTCTTCCATTGACTTAAGTGGCCTTTAAAAGTTTTTGGAAAGTACTAATCAGAATGCAGGTGTTAGTTAAACAAAGCATCTCCGTAATACATAGATATTACATACTAGGATTATCTATACAGAAATGCAAAATTACACTTTGATGCTGTGAATACTGACTAAATAACACTATTACTGGACAAAAGTTAGAGAAACAGTGAAAAAACCAGTATTCAGAAATCTGGATCCAACTCTCTGTTCTGTCATTAGTTTTCAGGTGACGTGCAGGAAATGACTTTTATTTTTGCCCCTGCAAAATGGTGTTACTCATACTACTGAGGCATCTCCGTGAAGCATTTCAAAGCCTGTGGAGAAGAAATGCTACAAAATCTATAGTTAGATAGGTTAAGGTTTAATGCTTATTATTTTTGAATGTTTCAGGCAAATAAGTCTTTTGAGAAGATGGAAAACAACACCAAAAAAGAATATTGCTCCATTTATATGCTTCTCTTTACAAGAAACAGGTACCATATCTGTGAAAATTCTACAGCTCAAGCTCTGCCTAAATCAACAAAGTGCAGATTTATGATGAATGATTTACAACATTTTTTCTAGGGAGAAATAAAATGGTGTATGACTCACACTGCCACACATATCACTTCCTAAATATAGAAAACATGAGTTTCTCAAAAAAAAAAAAAAAAAAAAAAAAAAGATTTTAGGAAATTTAGAGAACAATAAAAGCCTCCAGAGACCATGTCATTTTTGAAGGAGTAGTGGAAGAAGTCCACTGACATGTCTTTTCTACCTTCCACTGATGACCCAATCAAACTGAATTCTGTACAATTAATGCTCTCTTCTTCTTTAATGCAAAGATAAGGAAGAGAGAGAAGGAAAGAGAGAGGATGGGAACCTGAGACAGAAAGTGGCGGGAAGGTGGTAAAAAAGAAAGAAAAGGGAAGGAGAGAGAAGGAAAGCAAGGAGCTCTTGTCTTTAATATGGAATTAGACAAACAAATATGGAAATAGCAATGAAATCTTTAAGTAAGGTAAAGATACCCAGGGTGAAATTCTGATTTCAGCTACAAAAAATAAAGTTCTTGGACTTGCAATTGAGAATGGGATTTGTATTGTAGAGCTTACTAAATTAATTAATCCAAGGGTTTTGGAAGTTTATCATAACATCCAGAGAAAGACAATCTGTATGGAATAAACTAGTGCTCTGATATGAGCCAAGTACCATCAGTTAGCTTAAGACAACTGCACAAAGTATTAAAGGAGAAAGGAAAGGGGAAAGGGAAGGAAAGGGAAGGAAAGGGAAGGAAAGGGAAGGAAAGGGAAGGAAAGGGAAGGAAAGGGAAGGAAAGGGAAGGAAAGGGAAGGAAAGGGAAGGAAAGGGAAGGAGCAATTTGTAGCTTCATAGTGAAATGAATAGAAGGTAGTGAAGTCATCCGAGACTGTGGGTTACTTAGCTATTGAAAGAGTAATGGCTTTTTGCATATAAATTTTATTTTATTTTATTTCCATGCTATAAATGTAATCCTTAGCTGAGCTTGTAGAGTAGGTCCAATATTTGATCTAAAGATTTTGGCACTAATAGAAAAGAAATACTCACTTTCACTTGTGTGGACTTATTTTATAGACTTTGCAGAGAGATTTAAATTGGTGAGAAAGTAATTTCTGCTGGGACATGATACATTATAAGCTATGTATTCCTTCCTATAGGACTGAAAGCGTCTCCTGAATAAATTTCCAGGTCATCCTTTCACTTTTACAGGCTTTGAGACAGGCTTAATGTAACTAAACCATGTTTGAAAGATGTTTGTCAAACTTGTCTTTTAAAATCTCTGCAAGGTGTGCGTTACAGTGTTTTGATAGGTTTCAACATAAGCATAACAGCATATATCAGAAATGCTTTTCTCAAATCTCATCTAAATGCCACTTTTTATAAATTAAGTCAACTTCCACTAGTTAAACTCCAGTTTGAAAACAGTTGATTTTTGTTCTCTTTTTAACAAAGCTTTTAACATGCATTCAAGAAACAGTCAAGGATAGCAGGATTTGAAGCATGGAACAGCTCCCATTGAAGGAGAAAGCGAGTTACTTAGAAGTGAATAATCAGGAAATGAAAGAAGCCCTCAGAGTCATGAATGATTTGGAGAAGGTGCTCCGGCACTGAGGAATGCTCTTTCTGGAGATCGGAGGAAGACCTAGTCTCCCCCAGTACAGCACAGCCAGATGTCTTTCTCATTCTCACAGGCTGGAGACAGTTGCTCTCTGGAAGTCAAGCCTGCTCTAAAATAAATCCATTTTCTGGACTAAGCAAGAATAAATATCTTCATTTACTGTCAGGAATAGTCTGTCGTAATTTATAATTGAGATACCTTCAGCTGATCCTTCAAGAAAATTGGATGACTGGTTTTGAGAAACAGTAACAAACATATTTGACACTTTCAGTCATTGAAGTGGCAATCACATAAAAGTTGCGTCTGCACATATCCCTTCAGTTCCAAGCGGTTTCCAAATGCTCAACTGAAACCTTATTCTTCTCAAATCTATTAAAAGAAAAAGCTGTGTTGAAATTAGTTTTAAAATTCCTAGACTTAACAATAAGCAAGATCTGTCCACAGTGATCAGACATTCATGTAGAAGTTAAATCACCTTGAAATACATGGAACATCTTATCTGCAGAAGGGGTTCCAGGAACAGATGGTATTACATGTGAAAAGATAAATAGCTATTTAGGAAATCCTGAAACAGTCACATTTTGTAGTTTTTCTCTATAGGTTCCTCTAAAAATCATGGTATCGTATATAACTGCATCTGTTGATATACATGACTGAATCACAAAACAAAATAAGATTTGCAGAACTTGAAGGCTACTACGGTTGTTTCTATATAAAGACAGAATAACCATGTGTATGATATACCCTTTTACCACATTGCATATTTATCTGATTTTGTTTAAACCAATGATTTACCCACAACTCTTGTAGTAAACGTAATCTTACTTCTTTCTCTACAAAACTAACTAGGTGACAGTCTCACTGCACCTTAAAAGTACCTTCATTATCTCATCAATAAGTGGTTGATTTATCAAGTTCTTTTGTCACTGATGGTTCCAGAAGCCTTCTGCATTGCAATGTGGCTCAATTTGATTACATCAGAGTCTATTAGGAGAGGCTTTAAGGCATTGAGAGTCTCTGATGGTTAATAATAATAAACTATATGCAGGTTAAAACTGGGAAGTATAAATTAGGACTTTCAACTATTAAAATGCCAAAGCAGAAAAGTATAATGAAATACACATTCTGATGCTGATATATTTAGGTTTCAACTTTCACTTAGCATTTTGATATGCCTTTCACTCTTCTAATACTCCATAGCAGTGTATATTGTTGAGCAGCAAACATCTAAGGAAGCTGCATAACAAGATCATCGAGTTTTGAGAAAAAGATTGCAGTATCATGACTCTTAACTATACAAACCACTAATGGGAAAAATCCCCTTACGGGGTACAACGTTTATTACCGTTACACATTCCTCTGATTAAAGAAAAATTGTGCTTGGATAAATTCCAGGCAGCCTGATTATTTACATGAAAACATTACTTTTTGTTTCAATTTTGTTTGTGTGGTTTTTTTTTTTGCTAAAACATGAGCTCAGCAACATGCAAAACTGAATGCTCATGGCTAATTTCAGAAGAACCCAGTAAAGTCCCAGTAGGTGCACAAACCTGGTATTGTTCTATCTGCAAAGATCATTTTGGTAGATTTCTTAAAGCAAGCTATGGTGGAAAACCATCCTTTTCAAGCCAATGTCTGTGCACGTTGTTCTAGCCTTAGAGATCCCTGCTATCAAGCTCCAGTTGTCTACTCAATGGTTTTGCACTTGGATCTTTACTGAAGAATTTGCAGAAGCATTTCAGAGGCTTAGCTCAGCAGTGGATGTTTACAACTTTCTTAAGGGTTAATCTTTCTTTCTCTGAATTACAGACTGTATTCACAGCTTTCTACTTCACATTTTATTAACTGTTTTATGCATGGGCTCCAAGAAAAAGACACATTTGTAGTAATGGTTCATGAGGGAACATGGCGTGAATTTCTTTTTATTTGAGCGGATTAAGCTTATGTTGGAACATGCAAATATTTAGACTTCTGGTATTTTACACTTCACAGCTGAAGCCCAGACACGATAGTAATTCAGCTCATAGTAACGCATCCTGACGTAGGCCTGGTTGTTGGGACCTAAGAGGCAAATATGGCACCAGCTCAGCTCCAATCCCACTTACAGGAGGTCAGATGACTTCTCATCACTTCTCCCCCAGCTCAGCACTTCTGTATGGTTCTTTTATAAGCTAATTCATTCTCTTGTGAAGAACTGAGTCCTCTATATGGCTTTTAATCATGAAAAAACTGGAGTCAGGTAAGAGGAAAAGAAATGAGGAAAGCGGAGGCAAGACATCCATCTTGCTCTCCGCAGCCTTCTGCTGTTAACATGTTTCTATAAACTGATTAATCATAAATTATTAATGTCAGCCTCACTGAGATAGAATCTATCTCCTTTATTGGAATCTGTCTCCCAGGCATTCTGGCAGTGGTTTTGACTGATAAGCCAATAGTACCGCTATTTGCATAATCGTGCTGGCACCTGGCTACATAGCTAGCTTACAGTAGTGTTGACACAATGGCATATGATATATTTGTGCCTGGCATAATCTTGATGGCCCAAAAACAGTACTTCTGGATGAGACGATTATAAATAAGTCACGGTTTTAAGTTATAATTTTTTTGTTGTTGTTGTTAATGCTTGGTTTTAATGATATGCCGCCTAGAAGAAATGAAGTTCATTTTGGTGTGTATTGAACAGTTGCAGAATGTGTTATGCTAGGAAAGTAGGTGCAGAGAAGAGTAAATACAGAAAAACAAACCATTCTGATTTTATCACATCAGGATATTACTGCTTCTAACTTTCTTTTTAAACTGTTATCACAGATACAAACACTACAGAAACACTATTTAAATTCTTAGCAACACTGAATCATTATTATTTGACTTCTGTCTGAAGACTGTTACTTCATTTTGCCTAAGTTTTCACACAAATGAAGATGTTCTTATAATAGCCACAACTTTACTGAAGATAGATCCTTCCTATTTCTCACGCAGGCAGGCTGTCTTACATTAGGAAAGAGATTCTTAAAAATGAAACAGTAGAGCCAGTCAGAACTAAGTAATATTTTTGGCCAGAAAGTGAGATTTTAATGAAAATCTTAAAAAAAAATCTATTAGGTAGTGGAAATTGTGACAAAAATGCTTGTAAAGGTTAAGAATTACTCAGAATCAGTATATTTTTTGGCATCAACATTTTGAGTTTTTTTATCTTCTTTTTTCCAGAAAGACCATCACTAGCACTGATATATGGAATGTCCTGTCTCTATAGCCCCTGTCTCCAATTCTACTGGGGAGTTTTGAAGACCACATTAAATTGAGTTGTCAAAATTTTCCAGTAAACTAGAAAGAAGTGATACAGTATTTGAAGTTCTTCTGCTATTGGTTCAAAACACTTTCAAAAAACAGCTCTTAGACATTCTAACACTAATTGGAAACAAACAACAGGTGAGTCTGCACCATTTTTTTGCACCAGGCTATTGTTTTGTACTGAGAAGACAGGATATTTGGGGATCATTTATAAACTTAAAAAACGCAGAGTTATTAATGGGTACCAGGCTTCCTGTGGTAGATTAAAAGTAACAACACAAAACAAAGAACTGTACATACATTATTTATTCTTGTATATTAATTTAATTTAGGAACATACAGCACATCTGAAGAATCGTGTTGGCCTACTATAAATTCCATCAATATTTCATTGCTGTGACCATTAAAGATTACATACAGAGGCAATATTGTTCCCCTAGTAACTATTTAAATGCATATTAGTCCTTTCTCTGTGTTGGCAATGATGAGGCAAAATACAGCTACAGAAAGGCTGGAGAGGAAAAGTGAATGATTTTAAACAAATAAGGTTTATTAGGTACCTCATCAATTGATTTTTTTTCAGGCTTTGCACTTTAAATATGTATGTGTAAATATATACATGCATTCCAATTTGTATATATGAATTGTGTATATACCTAAAGAGAATTCTTTGTTTATAATATTTAATTTAAACACACACTATTATTTTGATCTCAGATGCTCAGAAAGTACCAGCTGCTCGTGGAGACCATATACATACATCCTGGGGTTATAAAGCCACTCAAAGGTGATGTCAGGAATGTATGTTTAGCAGATTTTGACACTCACTTTATATGATTTCCTAAAGTTCTGTCATCTTTTTATTTGAGTGGATTAAGTTTATGTTGGAATACGCAAATATTTAGACTTCTGGTATTTTACACTCCACAGCTGAAGCCTAGACGCAATATTAATTCAGCTCATAGTAACACATCCTGACATAGGCCTGGTTGTTGGGTGCAAATCTGGCACCAGCTCAGCTCCAATCCCACCTTCCTGGGCCGCTCGTTGATCTCAGAAATTCCCATGAAACCTCGGCTTTGGTGCACTGAGTCTGGTGGTTGAGCGCTCCTTGACCGTACCAGAAACTCTGCATGGCTGAGGCTGGGAACGTACTGCCGCTGCCTGTCCCAGGTGTCCAGCAGAACAACACTGAAACCTTGACAAATTTTAGTAACGACCACCTGGGACTCTGGCCAGGATGGAAATTTACAGATGACTAAAGCCAATCATCTTGCGAACCTATAAACAGTGGTCCTAACTGAGACCCTTTGAGCTCTCCAGGACCGCAGCGGGCTGTGCCCAGCACCTCCCTCGGAGCGGGACGCCTCTCGGAGCTTCCAACGGCTTGAGCCGGCAATATTCGGAGACCCGTCCTTCGACAGGACCTGGGCTGAAACTCTTCACTTCTCGAGGCTCAACCCTCGCCCGCTGAGAAATGCAGAGACATTTTATGTGAATATTTCTTCACCGAACTCAAGGGGAATTTTTAACAGGTACCTTTCGTACATTTATAGATATATTTCTGTCTGTGTGTGTGTGAACTAATAGTAAGCATAATCTGTATTTAAGTTGTGATTGTAGTAGACTCTACCAACACTTACTTCGTAAATATTAAATTAATGATTAAGTGCTGTTAAAGTTTGTTAATGATTAGTTAATGATTAAGTGCTGCTAAAACTGTGAATGAACCCTAAACACATATAATCCCTAACATATAAACCCTTAGACATAACATGATTTTTCTTTATATGTTTCATCCATGTAGTAAGTAATAGTGTGAGCCTTGCCATGGAACTCTTTTAAGTTACACCTTTATAAAACTCTGTTAAAGTCACTTTCTGCTAATACCTTTGACGGTGATTCTTTGGGCAGCCTCTAAACCACTCATTTGCGACATGTCTTTTCAGCACATAGCTAACTTTATATTCTTTTTCTTTCGGAGAGTTTCATTTTTAATATATAGGAAGGGTGATTGAAATTGGGAATGTGGCATCATTTGGGCTGAAGATTTTTACAGATCAAATACAAATAGGTAGAGAACTAAATATTTTTCTTATGCCTCATATCAAAGGTATCAAAGTAAGATTTTTGTGTGTCAATTTGCCACTGTAAGGCTAAGGGGGTAATCTTGTTCTTTGTTAGGAACTTGTTTGGTTTTCTACAGAGACTTTTACCAAAATCTCAGTTATATTCATGATGCAGATCTCTGTCTACTAGAAAGTGCTCTGACATTGACTTACTTTCTGCAAGGCCATATGAACAGACTTTTGCAGAGTGAAAAAGCCAGTATCAATTTGTGATACTTACAGTCCACTATGGAAGAGAGAAAGGGTAAAATAGAAAAGAACTTGAAATAATTTAACAGTTTAAGAACAACTTCAGTAAAATTCATGTGCTTAAATCTCAGAGTTGAAAAAATTACATTCCTTTCTTTTTAGCGTCCGAGAGATTATGGTAATTTTCAATTTTTTTCAGCAACGTTCTAGGGGAACGTAGACGACTTCTCTTCTGCATGTCCAAAACCGCTTCCAGTTCAACAGAGCTGGATAATGCAGCAACTAACTCATGCTTAAATCCAACTCAGATTAACAAACCAGGTCCTGTCCAGTTACCTAAGCCTGAAGAACCTATGTGAAAGACGTATGGTTTGAGCATAGCCAATATATGCTGTCAACGCTAATCAGCAGAAAGCATGCCAGCTTTACATGGAAGTCCTAACAGTATCTCCTTCACTAACTATAACACATGCTCAGGAAATGGGAAACCTTTGCATCAAGTGTCTTTTTCAGCCTGAAGAAACACACGCCATATCTTCAGCACTTCAAAAGCATGTCCTAACCATCACCCTGGAGCTAACGCCGTGGTGAGAGTACTGTCTACCCTCCTGTTTCAAGCGGATCCTTGCACAGTTCTGACGGACTGATTCACAAGACCAGAAACAACATGAGTTTTAAAGATCAACAATTGCTTATGCATAGTTTCATCAGGCTGTTATATGATCATGTATATCATATAATAGACAGAAAACAAAGCTTCAAAACCATTTTCCTGTGACTGTGTGCTTTACTGCAAGTAACATGTAAAGTATTATTACTTTATATTATGCTGAACAGCATCTTATGAGAAATGAATGACATTAGTTCACATGAAGTTAATGTTATTTTACTTTATGTTTAAAAATAGGTTCGTTACCAACACTTTCAATTTGTAAATGACAGAACTTTAGGAAATCATATAAAGTGAGTGTCAAAATCTGCTAAACATACATTCCTGATACTCCTCAATTTACTGAAACAGACACAAAGCCAGTATATTCTATGTGAAACTGTTCTGAGTCAGAGTTAAAAGTGGAGGTTAAGGGCTTTTAGGAAGGTTTTTTAGAAAGAAAGAAATCCCTCTAAAACATTTATTGTTAGCACAGTTTACAAAATGACTACAGAGATGGTAATGATTGAACATTTTTCTTCAGGACATTTGGGAGTCTGGTGGGAAATGAGGTGTCATTTATTTGCTATTTCAGATGCAGAGGTAAGATAGCAGGGTAGTAGGGTCATCAGAGAATGGACCATAAAATTACGAGTCTAGAGATTACATGATAGAGTTTTGGTTTGCGCTACTTGCCACTCTTGTTACAACGGCATTTCAAAAATAGATTCACATGGTGCTATTTTCTGTACTTGTAGCAATTTCTCATCAAGAGTCTTAGCCAGCAAGTACGTGGGAATAAGAAACATTTTAAGAAACGTAAAAGGTCATTGTGCTTGACATCACTGCTGTTTAAATGCAATTCTCAGAAAAGTGCACGAAGGCAGTAATAGGTTGTATTTACTATCCTCTATTGCAGCTGGCCAGTGATGGCTCGAGCTAGAACCTAGAAATGTGTGCTACTCCCAGCTCTGCTGTGGAGCATGACTCCAAGCAAATCATGAGCACTTCTGGCATGTAGTTCAGCTTCAGTAGCTGTTAAAAGTAAGATTTGAATTCTGTATAAACAGAATCTGAATAATGATCAGACCATCACAGAAACTAAAAGTGGGAAAGGCTTGTTTGTTTATCAGTCCATACCCTAAAATGGTAGAAAAGAACTTGGGAAGTGGGTTTTAAAAAAACAAGATGAAGCAAGCTGAAGATCTTAATGTGAAAAGTGTTACCCTCAGCAGAGGGGCTACCTAAGCAAGAGAAAAATGTTGATTTTAAACAGGAAGTTGATAGAAAGTCTCAAATTTTATTTGAAAAGGAAAAGGTTATGCGCCAAGCACGTATTCCTTAGAAACAGAAGATCAAAACTAACTCAATATCATGTTCAACCATGTCATCCTACCCACAAAAATAGATGCTGCAGTGTGTCTCAGGATACCTTGAAAAATAAAACTGTTGAGAGGGGTAATCTAGCAATACTTACATTTAATGAATGAAAACAGATATTTAGCTTTGTTTCTATGATATAAGAAAATGGCTTTTGTCAGTAATACTTTTTAAATAGTAGAGGATAGTAAATAAATAAAAATAGGCTCTGCATATCTGGTCTGCAGAACTTTACCACAAAATGGGATTGAGAGTAATGTTAAAATGGATATAGATAAAGAAGAAAATAATAATCTAAAGGGAATTGCCAAAAAACTACATTTCAAAAAAGTAAAGTATTCTACCCATTGCTTTTTACCACTGAGTTCATTGAGCCTTCCTCTTCAAAATCAGATACTATCTGTGCTATATTGTTTTATAGGATCAGAAGAAATACAGGTTTAAAGTATTTGCTGTTCCCCATTGGATTTGGACTGTGATAAAAGAAATAGTGGAATTACTCAGGAAATAAGCAGGGCACCATATTAAAGGTCATAAGAGTATGAGGGCTGACAGCACTGCATAGGGGGGAAAAAAGCTTGATCTATAATAAAGTTGCTCAATAGGATAAGCAAAAAATACAACATAGTTGTATGACATCAAAACTTCATGGGAGATTTTAACCCAATAGAAAGTACTTTGATCAAAAATTAAATGTTTACTTTAATCACTACAAATCTAATATTTGAGCAATAGCTTTGTCTTTGTTTGAATCTATGATTATCACTTTAAAAGAACCCCAATGCATATAATTAGTCTACTTTTCAGCCTAGCTTTTAAAA
The DNA here is from genome assembly GCF_000690835.1 of Fulmarus glacialis. Lineage (NCBI taxonomy): Eukaryota > Metazoa > Chordata > Aves > Procellariiformes > Procellariidae > Fulmarus > Fulmarus glacialis. The sequence goes on from NW_009212391.1 coordinate 28,538, forward strand.
CATTTTTCAGAAAAACAAGACAAAATAAAAAATATCCAACTGAGCTGCACAAAAATGTAATGTCAAAAAAGTGGCAGCCTATTCATATCATAACTAGTTTGAATCTCACTTTTAATGGGTACACCGAGCCACACCACATAATCTAAAGAATTGATTATAAAATGACCCTCAATGTGCTTGTTTCTTTTTAGAAACCTATTTTCAAAGTCATAGTGAAAAGAGATTGGTTGCATTTACATATGATAAAATAAGGCATGGACAAGGTGCATGCTGGGTCCTGTATCATATAATGCATAAGAATGAGGTAGAATAATGCAAACATTAAAATGTTCTTCATGTCTTCCTTTGTGTGCTCTGACCAGGGCCAGACAGAGATTTAGGCATTAAAATCCCATTATGAGACGAGAATTCAGAATTTTAGCTATCATTTTCTTTAAGCAAATCAATAAAAAATTACTAGGCTTGATGGCTGCAAGGAACTTTTTGGAATTACAAATGAACTTCATCAGACATGCTGCCACTCCAGGAAGGGCAATGTCAAAGTCAGAATGGCAACAAAATAAGCGTGTAATAGCAAATTGTCTATCACAGCATCAAACTCAACAGGATACATATTTGGCTACCATGTTAGAGAAAAAAGATAGGGCTTTGCACCGATGAATGTATTCCTTCAAACCACAGATTACCTGTTGTTTACACCACTCTTATGAATCAAAATTCATGGGATAAAATCCCTAACAGAATGCAACACAACGGAAGCCAGTTAAGTTGGTCATTTTGTGTGTTGATTTTCCTGACTGGCTCTTATCCCTAAGCAAGCTTTTCTAATGTCTTTGGATTTTGTTTTTACTGTGAGTTCTAATATATTTTCCAGCTGAACTGAAGTAAACTAAAGTGAACTAAATATTCCAGCTGCAATAAAGTGACAAGGAACAGTACATTTAAAATAAATGCCTTATTTGAAACAATGCTTGAGTTAAAAATTAAAACCCATTGTAATGGGCTTTATTTATAGCAGGATACTGAATGCATAGGTTTTCATAGTACTGGTGCATTTTTCTAATGTGGCACTGATGAGGTAAAGCCTACAAATAGATCTCAGTAAGATTAAAACTTATGCTGCTTGTGTCTCTCTTCAAAAACATTTAATACTTTATATTAGCAATAGCCATCCTGTGTGGTATGGGCAACCGCGTTACCTTTCAAGTGGCAAGGGAGTGGAGTATTCACAGCCTTTCACTATCAAAGAAATAAAATGCTCAACTTAGCCATGCCTGGCGCAAGCAGCAAGAAACGGATTCATTGCATGATGATGCAACACGATGGTGAAAAAGTTAAGAAACTCCATGAAAAGAAGCTGATCCCATTGCGATAACAAACTGCCCAGCCTGAAACCTGCTTCCTAGGTGTTCTTAAATTACCTCAGAGAGGAGGACCTTCAGGATCAGACCTATGCCAGATGAACTATTCTGATAAACTACAAACAATCCACAAGTTAAATCACTTTTGCTTTTCAGGAAGCACTAGGATATAAAGTGGTTATGGTGAAAGTTTTCAGTTGCCTTACCCCCCAGTCATTAAAAAAAACCCCAAACAAACATCTCCAGAATGTCCCACAGCCTCAAAGAAGTTTCTTCCAGTCTTCAGTATAACAAGGAGATGGTAGGGGTACTAAACAGTTATTTCGACTTTGAAGCTAAAACATTGTGCCCAAAGTTTAAGCTAATTGAGAAAGTAGCCAGAACTAATCTGGGAAGTTGTGCCTGTACTTCTATTTCCTATTCTGTAAAATAGGGCTTGTTATAGACTGTACAACAGAGAAGAGTTCATTTTTTCAATTAACTACCAGTATTTGTGTAAATAGCAGATGTATGGGGGCACAGCCCTGATTTCATAATTAACTTTTGCACTGGAAAATCTTCCCTAGAAGTTAGTATGTTACAAGATGGACAGCAATCTCTTTTGATTAGGAGTTTCTCTCCAAATGAAGAGTCTTTCTCTAAAGGTATTAAAAGGGACTGATCTGAAACATCTTACAACCCATTTAACAAAAGTATCAGGACTGCTCTTATTCCTGATAAGTGAGACAGTAACATGCACAGTTCCCAGAAAGTTCTTCTTAATCTCACACAATATTTTTTGCCAGAGACGGACATTTCTTTTCCAGCCTATTACCTACAGCCAAATATTAACAGCCAAGCATGGTAACCTGCAGGTTCAACTAAAATGAACCACACAGGGCATTTTATCTGTCCTCCCTTACCCCTGCTTAGGCTGCAAAACCAAGCCAATTTCCGTGTACACCTAATAACTAAGTAAAGACTTCTGCTGCGGTTGTGTAGATCTCTTCTCTTTCTGGTTTGGCAACCTTCTAATAAACTACAGGAAGCTATATATACAGTTATACATATACATACTTAAAGGAAATTTCATATGGTCTCTGCTTTTAAGCTATGGTGAGCCCTTTTATGCACACTGATTTTCATGTAGCACATTGCAGATGTGTTGTTGGAAGACAGCACACAGGGAGAAATATATATCCACAGAGAAAAATATTTTTTCTCACTTTCAGTGATGAAAATTAGTAGAGTGTTTCTTTCTTCTCAGAGTCAAATTGTCATTTTAAATTACCTGATAATTTAGATTACACACTAATATTCTACATGCAGCAGTATAAGCTTTTATACTGAGAAAGAATAGGGGCAAATATTTACCTAATGTTATTCAACACTGAAAATCTGAAGTTTATTTCAATATTACTGTATTCAATTGATATTATTGTAAACAGTTATACTACTTGCATTATTGTAAAGATTTCAGTTCTAAGTGTTAGATTTTTGGTTTATGTTTTATGCAAAGCAGAATATGTTTTGAGGACATAAAATATGTTATTCTCCCTTCAATTCTGTATTGCTGCCTTTTGAAATGGAAAGGATTAATATATCTTCTGAGATAGAGTATTTAGCAGGAGTAATACATTAAACAACTTGGTGTAAATGAATTATCAGGAACTTTCAACATCTGAAGGAAACTACCTCATAAAAATAATATAGGGGAAATGCTCAAAAAATGTAAAAAGCAGCAGATCATGACACAGAACTTGGTATGAAGAGCAGAGATAGCCGGATACTCTGATAGAAATTGGCTACCTGATACGGAGAAAGGTGGATTGGGTGTTAAACGTAATATTTTTTCACAATAATAATAAAATGGTGGGGAGAATACTAGAACTAACAGAGTTCAATGTTATACACTCTGTATATGGGTCATAGTGAAGGTAGATGGGGTTAGGTACGCTGAGCTGTTCTGCATGCTGACAGTTGAAGACCGACTACGCCTGGGTACCTTTTGGTTGCTCTATTGCGTTAGTAACGCTGCGTGTGAAGCTGGTGATACGTCATCTGAGCAACTCAGGCTTAGGTTTGCCTGGGATGGATTCATCTTCATTCCTTGGTAATACAGAACACAGAACTTTTAAAGTTCTTTATGGTGTTAATAAAGCTATTTTCATATTAACCCTCTTGCTGTGCTCTCCTTCTTGCTCTTTTGAACGCAGAACATCCTCTATATTTTCTTGAAGCTGATGTATTTCTGATGCAGTAAATGCCAATTTCTACAAAATTCTTTTACCTCAAAAGAGTTCGTTTGATCTACTCACTAAAATCAGGCACAGCAACTTCTTTGTAGAAAACTACCTTTTTTATTAAAGCTAAAACCCTGTAAGCGGCAATGCTGCTTGTTAAAGGTGAAGTTTGTTTTTTTTACCTATTATTCTCAGAGCTGTTGTGGAATATCTAGAGTTCTAAAAACATTTTTATCTGGTCTTACTTGATGCAATAAAATTATGTCAGAAGAATATTTGGGAAAAAAAATACCTCTGTCTCAGACCCTTTTCCAATATTCCTACTGAGATTTATGTACTATTGAGCAAGGACTCTCATCTACAGAGGTACTACTTGTTCTTAGCTTACATTAGAAGTAAAGTTGTGATTTTAAGATACGTGTTTCCTGAGGAGAGTTTTCTTATGTCTAATGGTTTGCATGTTTGACAAGAAATGAAAAGTGTCTTTATCAGTGACATGTAACATTTCTATTTAAATAGTTCCTGCACATGTCACTTTAAGGACAAAAAGTCTCCCTACACACATTCTATCTAAACCTCATCTAAAATAGCAAAAAAAAAAAAAGTTTACACTCTTGGAATGGGTTTTCAGGACACATCAATAATTTTCATATTTGTTGTTATTTAATCCAGAGGAAGCAGGTATTACTGAAGGAGATACAAAGATTTGGCATAGAAGAAAACCTGGGAACTATTTTTCTTTTGGTCTTAAAACTAAAATTGCAAAGTTATCTGAGGAGCAGCCTGTGACATTATTTTCTTTCTTCAATTAATAACTTCCAAGGCACTTTTAAATATGGATATGGAACAACTGAAGGAAATTGGGATTCCAGAATGGTCAGGTGGTAATCTGATTTTGAGATATGTTTTTATTCTGCTTTTTTAAAAACTACTTGTATTCTAAAACCCAGGAATATGGTGGTGGAAAGAAAAGAGCAAGAAGGGTATGCAGAAGTTTACTCTTCAAAAGATTCCCTTGTGTTAGTTTCCATTTTTATCTCAACTCATTCTTTGCTAAGATACTCTTTCTAGACACTTTTAAGTCCCTGTTCTATTTAACAGTGGGACCTATGAAAGAAAGAATGAAAAGAGATCTATTCATAGTAGTCTGATGACTTTGAAGATGTTTTAGCAAGAAACAGATCTTTCATACACTTTTGATTTGACACAGTTACTACGTAAACTTATTTACTACATAAAAGAACCGCTCCTCTGTAAACTTTCTTGCGTGAAGGAAAACATTGACTGGTCCAGTCCCTAAATCAAAAATGCTGAACTTCTGCTTCTTCCAGTTCTAGTAGAATGAACAAAGGACAGGCGTGTTGGGGTACCCCATCCCAACCTTTTTTAATGGGAAGTATAGACTGGAAATGCTCTAAGCAGAAAAACATATATGGAACAAGTCAGGTACGAAATACTAACTTAAATAACTTTCAGCTAGATTTTCAGTATAGCAGCTGAGAAACTGATGTGAGGCTGAATGCAGAGGCTGCTTGAGAGCTAGCTGGTTTTGGGTTTTTTTTTCCCCTGTTGTTGTTCTTGGGTTTGGGGTTTTTTTTTAACCTTATACCACCCATTTCATTACTACCAACCATTGTACCACCCAGACATCGACCTGTTGGAGCAGGTCCAGAGCCACAAAAATGATCAGGGGGATGGAACACCTCTCCTATGAAGAAAGGCTGAGAGAGTTGAGGTTGTTCAGCCTGGAGAAGAGAAGGCTCCAGGGAGACCTTACTGCAGCCTTTCAGTACTTCAAGGGGGCTTATAAGAAAGATGGGGGCAGACTTTTTAGCAGGGCCTGTTGCGACAGGACAAGGGGGAATGGTTTTAAACTAGAAGAGGATAGATTTAGACTAGATCTAAGGAAGAAATTTTTTACAGTGAGGGTGGTTGAAACACTGGCACAGGTTGTGCAGAGAGGTGGTGGATGCCCCATCCCTGGAAACATCCAAGGTCAGGTTGGACGGGGCTCTGAGCAACCTGATCTAGTTGAAGATGTCCCTGCTCATTGCCGGGGGAGTTGGACTAGATGACCTTTAAAGGTCCCTTCCAACCCAAACTATTCTATGATTCTATGATTTCATCTGATCAACAGTAAATCTAGGTGTGAGATGTATACTGATTAGAAAAGTAATCAGAATTAAGAGACATTGTGATGAATGCTCTACTCCAGGGCTTCTCAGCATTTTAAATTAAAGATTTACTTTACTTTTTGAAAAGAATCCTTGAGCTACGTACTGCTCCTGCATTGGCTTTCATTTACAGCAGAACAACCTAAAAATTTAACTGAACTTTTACTTCCTTTTATTACTATTGCTTCCTCCTTTTCTCCTTTTTTTTGCATTTTTTCTTTCTTTCACATGTAAAAATACTCCTTTTTGCAGATCACCTGTCAAAGTCTCATGGACCATAGTCTGAGAAACACTGGTCTAGATATACTAACTAGAGAGAGAGTATCTAGCTGAAACTTTTACAAGAGAACCACAAGAGCAGTTCTGTAATCTTCGTAAGAACTAGAAGTTCAGTAAAAGATTATAGGAAGAGAGCAAAAGACTCCTAAAAATGTCACTGAATTTGGACTAAAATATTTCAGATTAAAAGCTGCTACATTAATAAATTTGAGATGACAATCTTTTGAAGGGTAAAAAAAGGAAGTATTTCCCAAAAACCCTCAGTTTTTCACCTGGGGCTTACTATGAAAGTCAATGGAAGCACTGTGACATAAAGACACGTATAGACTAGTGTGCCAAAGGACATTATTTGTTCAGACGTCTTTCAGAAAGAGATGCCTCTTATGTCTTGAGCTACATTCTCCTACCAGTTGATGTGAATGAAAGTTACGTGCATCAAAAATAACTAACAGTCCATGGTTCTTCTGAATGATGGACTTTGGATGTCTAAGTGGTAATGTATTGATAATTAGTAAAACAGGAAGTATCTGTAACACAGAGCTAAACAGGTCAATCCCTAATTTTGACAGTAGTTCTAGAATGAGTATTTTGTTTCCTAAGATAATGTGATATGAACAGAAAAGGATAAACTTAGCTGTCAACAGATCCAGTATTACTTAGGAGGATTTGTTTTGAAAAACTTTCTGGCAGATAAGGGAGAAAAGTATGACACAGAAACCATACTTTACAAACACATTTGTTCCTGCTAAAAAAAAAGTAGGTGTAAAATGAGATAAAACATTACCAATGCACTAAGAAACAGATAGTAATTAAGTATCTTTCCTCACATCTCCTTTTTAACTTGAGATCACTTTCCAAAGTACTCTAAACGTCTAAATTTCTTTGGAGGATCAGGGTGTATTCTTATAATAATTTTCAGATGCTTCTCCAAAGAAATCTATTACGTTCTAAACAATTTTACTCCCTCACACCTAATAAATGGTTAAACCTTAAAAAAATCAGCCTGGACATAATCTGCAAATACAAAAATGAAGAGACAAGACAGTAAGAGTGGAGCAATTCCTCCTTGACTGTTTAGTAACATCTCAGGATACAGAAGTATATCATGCAAACCCAGCAATTTTGGACCATCTCCTGTAAATGTCAATGCAGACGAGAAAGGGAAATTAATCTCTCAGCTACAACACACGGGCTTTGAAGGGAGTCACTAGGAGTGTCATTACATTGGCAAATGTTTGCATTTCATCTTAATTACTATGGACTTTCAGAACTGTAATGTAGGGTTTACAAACTAGGTGCAGACACATAGAGACATATAGACAGAAGACACCAGAAAAATCTACAAGCCATAAATACAACATTTATATTTTTACACTTGATGTAAGTTTTTTGTCTTCTATGTTCAAACAATATTCTCTATGAATTATTATACACACACCCCTTGATCAGACAAGGGAATAGGTAGTAACTTTTCATCCCTAAAAGACCTTTTTGCAGACGTTCACATTCAAGAAGTGGAAAAAGCTTGTTCACTGCCACTCTTTGAGAGAATATAGTGGCTGGAAGCTGAAGAGAAGGTGCAGTTCCTAGCTTCTTACACACACACTTAAATTTTTCACAAAAGTAGTCCAAAAAGACTGAGAAATGTAGACCTGTTTATTTCTAACAGTTCATAATCATAAGTTATCCTCATACTATACTTTTATTAAAATGGCAAAGCTAACTTTAATTTCTCTTTTGGGTCCATCCTGGACTGATTTGTTAGTAATTGGCTTACAGTTCTGTACCTTGTTATTTTTTGGGGGCACTGCAATGGGGTGGGTACTGAAACTAAATAAAAAAATCTGTGGTGGGAAGGTAATTTAGAAAAAGCACTCTATGTACTAGTAATATTCTACTGGCTAGTTTTTTGCATCTCTCTCTTCTAGACATCATATCTTCTGGTCTATATAACCCCAACAGTTCATAGGGATCTTTGAGTAGAAGAACAATTAGTAATAGCAGGGGTTTAATTAAGATTAGAAGATACAGTGAAGATTTAGTTTTATACAAATGACAAACACAGCAAGTGCAATTTTAAAAGAAACCTTAAGCAAATTGCATATCCCCGCCCTTAGCGAAATTACATATTCTCCCTTGCCCTGAGCCAGTTCACGTAGAAGAGACTTTCTTTACTGATCACAGGACACATGCTGCACAGCTTGTTGAAGACAAAAATCTACAGAGCACTGTGTACAAAACCCACAATCTGTTGGTATCATACAACACTGCTTTTCACACATATATTTTCACACCTCGCAAATCACAGGGTAAGGAAAACAAAATATTCTTTCCATGCTTTTCATATTTTACTTATTCCTTATCTGCCTAGGTTTGTTGACAGATCTTGTCTTTTAGGATTTTTTTTCCCTAAGAGTATGCTTTTTCTATATATGGTAGATTTAGAGCAACAGGACCATGAATTTGATTAGGGATTTAAAAAACTCCTACAAAGATAATCATGATTATTATTGAAATCTTCCTATCCATAGTTACAAGGTGAGAAGGATCAGTAACCACTCTAAAGGCAAAAGCATTGGGTTAGAAAAAGTAATTCTAAAAATTCTCTCAATCAGCTAAAACTGTGATGAGGAAAGAACATGCTGAAATTAAAAAAATAGGCATCACTCTACCCAAAACATCTTTAAGTTTCCATTAACTAATTGCTTTAGAACTTGCTGAAAATCTTTAACAAAAAAGGAGTTTAACTGAGGAGATCTAAGATTTCCCAGTGTGAATGATAGAAAGCTAGGGGAAGTACTTATCCACCTACGGAGGAAAGGTTACTAGCACTACAAGAAAAACAAAACCCCAAAGGAAACAAATATCAAAAACTGAAGTTACCCTGATCCTTAAAGAGCCTTTACTTTGAATACACTGAGATCATTAAGCTGTCCCCAAAATATTTGAAAAAATGACATGCAGAGATGTCTGTTTCAAGGAAAATGTTCTTAGGGAAATAAGATGACCTGATTTCCATCTCAGTAAGTTTACCCTTGTCTGCGCTCAATACTTTAAAGCTTTTCTGAGCTTGTTAAAGATGCAGTGAACCATCCAGGGTTCTCATTTAGGATGCATTTCAAAAAGCTGCATATAAAAGATAACAGGCCTATCTTGTGTTTTTAAAACATTTAGCTTAGACTGAGATGCTCTATCAGTAGATCACCCTTTGAAAGCCGAGAAAAATCATCATTTTAGATCAGAATTAAATAGAAATGGCTTATGGTTTTCTTGATTCCTTCTTCAGGGACATTACTTCACTGAACCTGCCATAATGGAAGCTTTGCTGTACACATTTCATTATAATCCAGTTAAATTTATAGAAAATAATTTCAGAATTTTCTTTTGTTTCCAGTCACAAATGCCTACAAAGATTAGGACCTATCCCATCTATGTGGCAAACATAATGGTATAAGCAATTTCAGATGGCGTAGCACATGGAGTAGGGTTAATCTCTTCCAACATTTTACACCATACATTATAGGATTAAAAAATCCCCACCTAGAGGTGCTTATTTGTCTTCATTGACTGATGACTAGATGACTAATTTTTGGGCAGCTAATATCGATTAAGTTTTATAGAATCCTAAATCATAGTTTTTGATATCTCTATACGTGAAAAAACCAAACCAAAACAGAGCTTTAACTGGCAAACAACTATCTTTTATGTAATGCTTGTTCTGAGCTTTGATTTTATGATGATAAACATTTAAGATTATGTCTGTGTTGGTTACATTTTTTTAATTTCCAAGTTGTAAAATGGGTGAAATGAAAGAAAGTAATATGAGCCTTAAACAAAATCAAGAAAAATCATCAAACTTTTTAAGAAATACAGCGTAACCTGATTTTTTTCTTACCAGTTTTCGTACGTTTGTGATTTCCCTGCTCTCAGCTGGCACCAGAGGCCCAAGCAGCTAATAGCATGTCACGTGCTGTTCACCTACTGAAGTGGCCAGGTTAAATGTCCAAATGGGACAAGTACTGAAACACTAAATTTTGCGCAGCAATGATGTGCTTAAAAGAGAAAAGCAAAAATTTTTTTTTTCTATCGCTGCTTTTTAAGAAGGCTGGGGTCCCTTGACAAATACTCTGCAATCCTATGTTACAGAGGATCACTATATGGAACATCACAGCAAGAGCAGGAGTTGAATTCTGATCTGCCTTTGATGAACACACAGGCATTTATTGATGAAGATTAAAGAGACAATCTTATCTGTCTGTGCTTAACATCAAGAAGAGGTAACAGAGTAACCCTCAGTTTGTCCAGCAGAAGGCAGAAAACATATCTCATAAATCAAGGTTGCTGACTTTTCTTTAGCATCCTCTTTTTTTATGTCTTCCCACATCCCACAGTGGTTGTACATTTCCTGTCTCTAACCTTTTTAAAGTCTCTTTAAAGTCTTAATTCTATTGAGTAACCTGATGAGTCCCATCTGTGATCACATGCATTTCCTTTTGGTTGAGATATAAAATAAATGACAGTAAAACAATGCACTTTACCTCTTGAAAGTGCTGTTCAGACATCAGCTAATTAAAATCAGTGATCATTTTACCCCCACAGTACTTTCTGTAAGTGTCAGAACATTAGCCCTGGTGTCTTGGCTGAGTGCCAAGTATACATTTATATACCACTTATGTAAGTTTCCATGAAAGTTGCAATAAGATGCACTTATAACCCCAGTTTTCCCTTCCCTTAAATAGTACTGTTTAAAGACTGTCAATTTACATGGCAAAGGTAGAGTTGCATTTCAGTAACGGAAGAAGTTGTCCTTTTCAGATAGTATTGGCTGATGTGAAATTTGAAGATTTTGTTATTTATAACTCTTGCAAGTTGATCAGCTAATAAACAATTTTAAGCAAAAGGTATCTTTTTTTTTTTTTTTACTTTGAGTCTGTAAATCGCCCAGTAGCACAGGTCAAGAAAGGAAATTCCCTTTTTTTTTTTTTAGTTTCTTTTTTCTTAACTCATTTCAGTGCAATCATCTAGGCAGGTCAGATTATAATAGTGTGAGTGTGCACACAGAGAAAAGAATTGATCAATTCATTAAAAAGATAGGTTAAGTGAGTTATTTAGCAGACCAAAGATTTCTTTTTATGTAAACAATTCTTTTTTAAGTTGTTCACACTCCAGAGATCCTGTCTTTGCAACAAATACATGCAATAAGATTACTCAAAACACATTAAAATTTTAAACCTTTTTTTTCCATGCAAAACATTTCTGAACTACATATTAGACTTACAGGTTTAATTAAGATTCAGAATAGGAGGAGAAATTTTAAATGTGAGTGCACATTAGCATTTTAGTTTGGAGAAGGAATGTGCTTTTGAAGTGAATCTCCAATCACCTCCATTTGCCATGCTTCAATTCACATTGTGGAAAAATCTTGGAGTGCATGAACTGAATATCATTCAGGAAAAAATGAACTGAAAAATGCAGTCCCAGAGCATATGAATTGTGTTCCAGCTGCTAACAAGCATCCAGTATCCTATGTTCTTTCACAGCAAATAGGATACCATGTTTTGAAATATTTGAGGAATGTACAGGATGCTGTAGTCATATAGTTTAATAACACCAGAAATAAAAGTATATTGGATCCTAGTAGTTGCAAGGCTGCAAGTTGCCAGATACTACTGCAAGGCTTTTCCTCTTACTGCAAACCTTTGCAGTTCTCTCTCATACCCGTGGACTGTTTGCTACTCAGAAAAAATCTTGCAAATCTTCATCTCAGTATTTATGGGATTAAAGTGTCCAGAAGCAATAAGGTCATATTGTCCTCACTGTGGTTTGAAGCACTATGAATATCTGGGAAGTTTGTACATTCATTCCAGGATACTTTAGCATGGACACCTAATAGCTCCGCTCCTTCTTGTAGGCCACTGCACAGTTTTCTAAGCTAAAATGTCAGATGAACAGTAGAAAACGATGCTTAACCCTAGATGATGACCAATACTTTCTGAACGATCTATCTAGATGGCAGAGCTTTGACTGCCTCAGATTTTTAATGTACCATCCAAAGGTGGTACAAGAATTTCAGTGGAATGAGGAGAGAGGGTGAGCCACAAGACCACTTTGTGGGAATCCCAGTTCCTCTGGCTCTTTATCCAAAATAATGAAAAATGAAGAAAAAACAGATCCCCACATGAATGATGGCAGATCCACAACATGAAAAAAAGACGGATGAATGAAATGGCTGTAACCTTGGGAAAGTGCTGCAAAAAACAAGACACATCAAACACCTGAGAGAGGCACAGGAAGCTGCTTGGCACCATCTGCACTGTCTGTACTAACACAGCATCACTGGAGACACGAATGAGCTTTTCAGTCTCAGAAAATTGTTGTTCTGCCTGGGTTCCCTGTGTCAGACTAAAGAGGTTTAACCTGCACGTTTGGGCACTGAAGGACTGAATTGTGCATTTTTACAGACAGAAATGTCCCACTATAGACAGAGAGATACTGTTTTATGAAATGTAGTGCCTGTAATTAAAGATTAATCCTTGACTCGCCAGCGAGGAGTGTTACAGTCAAAGGCAAGCAATTTGGGATTCAAAAGTTCTTTCTGCTCAAAATAGATATCCTGTAAAACAGAAATCTGAAAGAGAAACCAGTAGCTTTGTAGATATCTGTCATAGAAATAACTTTAAGGAACAGACTGGAAAGGATCTTGCCTGAAGGCAAGATTAATTATCCCTGTGTCATTTCTGCTTAATAATTTTCTGAACTCTTCTTAAAAGTCTCCAATGATTGAGAGTCCATCAACGGTGGCTCCACAGTCTCACTGGAAAATTCTCTTCAACATTTTAGTAGTTTCACTGGTAGGAATATTTTAAGTGTTCTCCTTTAACCAAGCCTCTTTTGTTATAATTTAACCCACTTCCCGCCTACCTTTCTGGAAACATTCCTTTCCTCCGTAAGCTATGCTTTATACATTTGGAAAATGTTTCCTCTTTCCATGTAGGCCATATTTTCTAGTTCTATAATTGCTCCAGCTTTCTAATGTAATTTCTGGAATCTTTTCAATCAGTCCACAACCTTCTAAATTGCAGAGTCTGGACACAGTACTTCAATTTAGGAACTCACTATTATGTTGTATAGAAAAGTTACCTTATCTATGTGACAATTTTCCTGCTTGTTACTTGGTTAATTTCCTGAAATGTTAAAGCTCATACATGAGGTGAAAGCAAAACAATATGTTTATCTGGATCAAGTAGCATGGGAATAATAAGAAAAGCAGTACCCATTATCTTCTGCTAAAACAAAAAGAAACTTTTGCTTTTCCTTCATTTGAGGAGTATGGCTAAATATTTTGTACTCTATTTGACATAGTAGTTTTTCATTCCATGTAGCGACATGGGCTTACATCCCTGCTTATCTACTCCTGGAGTCTTGTGCTAGGAACACAAGGTCTCTTACTACTTTGTTCATGAATGCACAGTACTCGTCCTCTTTCAGATGATATCTGCACCCAAGCATATAATCAAGTCTTATTTTGTGTGTGCAAATCAAAGTAAGTATGTATTGTTAGCGGTAATTTGCAGTTTATTTCCTTACATATTATTTCATGTATAGTGACTGCTTATTTTGTATGTAGTCATACATCATACTTATTCCTTATTTCACATACAGTGATTGGCATCAAAATTTTGACCCAAGCTACAGCAGTAGCTTTGGTATATCTTTCCTTTTTCATATTAAGCATGAGAAATTTTGGTTCCTACAGTAAATACAAATGCTACTTAATCTTAGGACTCAATAAACAAGCTAGATTTAGGAAGAGATCATTTATACTGATAAAGGGAAACTAAAAGTACAGAGAACATTGGCTGACAACATATAGACGACAAAGAAACAAGGGCTTTGGTACTGGAAAGTCTGTGTTTTGTAAGACAGCAGTATTGTGTTTATGGCATGAAAGCAGATTGGAATGCTTAACAACAGATGAAAACTGCCAAAAATGCATTAGATGATTTCCATGGCAACGGAAGAGACTAACACAAAAAGCTGTTCTATAAACACCGAAGTCCAGGTCCTGAGCTGCATCCTGGAGGCATAATAAAGAAAGAGGATGGATAAAGGACTTAAGCCACACGAATCTTCAGTCCTTCTGCACAGGCCTAAATGAAAAGACTCTTCTGTTCTTGAGATCATTCCAGTAGATGGGGCTTGCCCAGAAGAAACTGGGACAACACTACCAATCGGAAAAAAAGACCAAAGCAGCATGTAGGAAAGCTTACCAACTCTGTCAGGTATTAGGCATTGCTTCATTAGAACATTGGATTAGCTCTTCTCTTTCATGTGCAATCATATGTAAAACCTAGATCTCCTGAAGGCTCAGAATTGTAATATTTTTGGACAAGATACCAATGCTGTGAGAATACACTGCGTAAAATAATTGTCCATCATTTTTTTTTGCAAGTAATAAATCTTGAAATAACAGCAATATTCTGCAGAGATCAATGAAATATTTTTTTCCTTGTTGTTCTTGAGGAGTTCTGACATTGCCCTGGCATAGAGACAGGCTACTGCCAAGCCAAGCTGGACACGTGGAACGGGAGCCGCTGAAATGATTGGAAGCATCCCCTGTTGTGACATGCCTAGCTGTGTTTTCTCTATCACATGCCACTCTCACTTCTTGTATGTTGCTTTGGTGATGTTTTCTGCTCCTAATAACAGACAGCAAAGTTAAGAAGCAGAGCAGTTTATGCTGTGGATAAAATAATTTTTGAATCAATTCCAGTAACCTCATATTTTCCACCATAAATCTGTTACAAGGCAAAAATCTCGTGACAAACAGAGGCAGTTATGCACTTAAGCAGAAAAAATAGTGACAGTTTTGGAGAAAATATTTCATTTTTAAAGTACTTGAAAATTTGGGTATTTTTGAGATGAAACATGAAATTTTAAATGTTAATTCCAATTAATGTAAGATTCAACTTTAAATTTATATAGAGTTTAATAAATAAAATTTATTTTAGAAAGCATGCGATATTTATCTGAATTATTTCAGCAAATTCAATAAATGAGAGAATAATGTTGCTCATCCCACTAGCTCTTCCTCTAGATTTTTAAACATATTTGCTGCTCGTTGGAAAAATTTTATACAACTTTATTAATAACCTTCTGTTGTAGTAAATAGAATAGTTCTACATTTTTTAAGATGTCCTTGACTTAGGTGCCAAAAATTCTCTAGGCCAAAAGAAGCCAGATGTCCACTTCAGTCATGTTTTTCTGACTTAATCCTTGTATTTACATCAAACCTATTGAATTTTCTGATCTAGGAGTTTAGTACATTAACCTCTCCAGATCAATCCATCATATGGACAGAATATTCAAGACATACTGTAATTACTAATATTCAGTAGCTTGATTATAAATCTTCTTTATGAACACCAGAAATATAATGTTCTATATGTCTGATGTTTGGGATTTTAATTTAAGTTTCCAAATAATTTAGTTAATCTCAGCCAAGGTCAAGAATAATTTCTCAGTTTTGAGTGAAACAAAATTTCTCAAAGGTAATTGTTTGTAAACAATTTATTTTCTACTACACAGTATCATAAAGACTCAGTTGCTACCAGACTAAGAAACAGAACACAACAGACAACTAAATGAATCAAAATGTTTTAAGAAACACTAGTTCTGTTTTTTTCCTCATCAGTTCAGTCACCCTACTCTTTCTAATCACTCCTACCTCATATTTGCACACTTTCTCACAACTACTTTCCTGTGTGAGAGTCCCCTTCACTATTTCATTATGCACTAAGCAACCTTCTTTCTGCTATGTATCCTTACTTTCAATATTTCCTGATTTTCCTAAATTCTTTCTAAAATTTCTTCCTAAATGGAAGAAAAGAAATTTTCCAAACTGCATGGCAGATGCTATTGCAGATATCTCTGTACCTGTTATACCAAGATAGCAGATAACAAGATCCTTATCGTAGAAACAATATTCAACTTTTTGACTGTACAGCAAGAAGCACAAAGACTGTTTGGGGTTTTTATGGTTTGTTTTTGTTTTTTTTTTTTTACTTGTACTTATTAGGCTAGAGGATAGAAGCACCGAGTTCGTAGTTCTTCCTAACTATAAACTGAAATAGACCCCTTTGTTGAGGAAAACTATCTGTAACAAAGGATCCATTAAGATATTTTCACTAGGCGCTGAATCAGTTCACTCCAAGAAAGAAGAATGAAAGGTTTCTTGTTAAATTCTGAAGGGTCTGAATGTCTTGGAGAGAGAAATCCTCTTTATTTCCCTATTCAGTTCTGTTCAGTACCATAGCCCCCACCAAAGCAAACAGCTACCTGAATTTTTTAGTTAGTATATGGAAGTGGAGCATCAGAAAGAAAAAACCTCAAAACCTCATGTAAGACTGCTGGATAACAATTAGGTTAATATTTAAGTATCTAATCTTCCAGGCACTTCTCTAGCTATGAATGTAGGTTGCTAGTAATTGCTAATAATTTTAAAATAAAAAGAAAAAGAGAAACTTGCAACTCAATTTTTTTAAGCTAAGAAAGCTTCTATATGTTTTAAGAGTTAATGACCACAGCAGTTGATGACTCTCTAAACTAAATATGTATTCGTGTTGTCAGAGAAAGAAGTTTTGAAAAGCGTTGAATTAAACCATTCAGATTGTTATGGTACATGTACATTTTTAAATTTTTTGGGGAAATTGCTACAAAGAATTATTTTGTGCCGAAATAAATAGTAATCCTTAGCCTTCAAGAATCACTGTTGCGCTTCACTATCTAATATGGGAACCACTAGTCTTTCAAAACAAGTAGGAAAATCCGTTCCATACTTGCGTTAACTTTCAGAATTTTCCAGTCTTGAAAAACACTTCAAAATACTTAATCTAGATTATTTTGTATCTATATGGCTCAAGACTTGCTACTAATAAATGCCATAATAAAATCAGTGAGCAAATCTCTAATAGTTTGTAAGAACACAAATGACAGTCTGTATTGTGCCTTTCTGGAGAAAAAGAATAAGTACTTTCTTAATTTTCAATTACTTGCATGTGCATATACTTAGTACTAGATTTAGAGGGGTTACAGCCATGGCAAATGAGCTGAATTTCACTGAGGTGGCCTGCAGGGGAGGAAGAAAAGAAATTTTCCAAACTGCACGGCAGATGCTATTGCAGGGCTGCTGCAACAAACTTTACCTCTATCCATATCCACTCGTACAACTTCAGGCACCATCTCTCTTTAGAACTTAGGTAGTTTATTTGCATAGTTATAGACTCAAGGACCTTGACTCCATCCCAGAATGAAGCTGTGGACTCAAGATAAGGATTCCACCTCACCCATCATAAAACAAAACAGTGGTTCAGGTGTGACCTCCCTAGAGGAAGAAGAGGGAGTGAATACCTCACAGCAGAACGACATTTCCCTTCTGACCCTCCAGGTATGCTCATGTATATCACAGAGAACCGTAACGGGGCCGCTCTTGGTGGAGCCTCATGAGTATAGGGACTCCCTGTAGCCGCATTTCTACAGATGTAGATTTAGGTCTGCGTAGGAGTAGGTCAGGATTTATTTATCATATCACAGCTTTTCGGATGAGCTTACCCTGATCCTAAGCCACTCAGGTGACCTGTCTTCAAACAGAAGGTATACAGAGACAGAGATGAAAAAACAGAACTGAAAGAGACGTCTGAAGTAGCTTCTGTCAATTGTTAGCCAAAAATACATCTAAAGCTGCGGCTACAGATCGGTGTTTGTGAGTAGAAGCAGCCAGGTTTCTGTCAGTTTTAAAACCTACAGCATATACGAACTATACATAGTCAAGAACTTTTTCTTCTTTTTTTTTTTAATACAGGATTTTACAAATGTCTGACCTTACTAATATGGAGGTATTCAAAGTTTCTGTGCTAGAAATCTAAGAATAGATTCAAAGAACAGCATTAGGCACAGAAGAACATGACACATCACTACACATTAACATTTTTTTCCTTTTTCAACAGTAAACATTTGTCAGACAGCACTAAAAGGGTAAGAAAATATAGGCAGTTTCCTTAGGGAAAAAGAAACTCAGGCTTTTGGTAGTCTGCTCTCTTTCATGTTGTCTATTGTAAATATATATATATATAT
>NW_009212392.1:0-3666 GCF_000690835.1 Fulmarus glacialis
TTATTTTGCTTTCTTTTAAAAAGTGATTCTAAATTACCACATTTTTGTAAGTCTGTAATTCTTTGGTTTTTAGGGGTTTCTACCTTGGTGAAGGTATACTGGACAAGTGCTGACTTGAAAGCTGCTTTTAGGATGTCTGAAGATGATGAAAAAGTTAAACTCCGTCGAATTGAACCTGCCATTCAGAAATTCATTAAAGTGGCAATTCCAACAGATTTGGAAAGGTTACGAAAGCACCAAATAAATATTGAGAAGGTTAGTATTCACTTTTTACTAATGTAGTTCTTTTTACAGTATAGAAGCAGGCACACTGGAAGATTATATAGAGATTTCGATGAAAAGTTGATTATGAAATGCTTTAATTCAAATTTGTCTAAAAATGAAACTTCAGTATTGTCTGGTAGTTCAGTGTGTACAAAGGCCTTTATATTTGTAGTAACTAGTCAGTCTACAGAGTGAGAAACGTTACTGTTTTGTGTTAAAAAGTTATTGTAAGGAAAGCAGCCCAATATTCTTTATTTTTAAGTCACAGTGGTTTGCTGCCAACTATTCTGAGTAACTTACTGTTTATACCTATCTTTTTCTCTATATATTTTTAAACTGAGTTGAGAAAAATAGGATTGAATTATTTAAGTAAATAGAAGAAGAATTGTATCAAAATTGTAGTATGTTTATATGCTGCTTGTTGACATTGGCTCACACTTGCCAGTGAAACTGAATATGCTTTCAAGTTAAATTCTTGCATACACTGTGGCAATGCCTGTACTGGTAAAATAAACATGCCCAGGACAGTTGTCTGGCATGAAATGGCCTATGTCCATATTATTAAATCCTCATATTCTGCAAAACAGGATGGCTGTATCCACACTGCTGATGGGGAATAGCCTCTGTTCTCTGTTTATAACTCCTTAGCCGTTCTCAGGAACTCTTTATGTGAGACAGCTGTTTGGCGTGGCCAGGGACAGTTCTAACAATTTAACAGCACAGATGACCAGATTTCAGACTTGAAACATTCTTGATCTCTGTTTATTAGTATAGATATAGCCTGTAGAAACAGAGAGACTGGGGAAGGTGGTTTAAAGAGATTTACTAAAACAGGTGACACCAATAAAAAAGGAAGAGAGTGTCTCAGAAACACACTTACAGTCATAATATCAACATTGCAATGGAAGTTTTGAAATGACCATACAAGACATATTTGTTTAGAAAAGATTATACTTAACCACCACAGAAAAATCAGAGACAGTGAGTGTCTATAGTTCTGCGCAGTTCTGCACGTTTCTGAAAAATCATACATTGTGTTAGTTTGACTAGGCTTATTCACAATGTATAAAATCAAGTGTATATGTAAATCTGGATGGCATAGGACGACCACCTACACTTTTTAAGACGTTGGGAAAGAATGAAGAAATTGGAAGAAAACAGGTGAACGTGATTTTGATTTCCTAAAGATATGGTCTGAAGGGTGCATATAATGTATTGTTGAAACTGTTTTGCATTTTGCTGCTGTCATTTGTTCACAACTCTTACCATAACTTTACTGTAACTTTACCAAGTGGGTAATCTGTTGGATGAAATTTTCCATGCCAGGTTTCTGCCTCGAGTAGTTTGGGGATGGGGGAGGAGGGAAAATAAATCCATGTCTTTGTTTCTAAGAACATAGTCAGGAAATAATGTTGTTCAAGCGATAGTCATTTCTTTTAATAAAAAATGCTTAGTTTAAGTGATAGTAAGTGATTGATAGCGTAGTGATAATTTCTTTTCAAAGCAGTGACATGTGTTGGAACCCTTGAGATATTTTTGTGGGGTGATCTTTGTCCAGACTGTACATTTTGCTGTGCCTTTAAAAATCTGCTGGTTTTTGGCCAAGAGGTACAATTCTGAAAAAAAAGTGGTTTGCAGATACTTAGTAGATACTGGTTGAACTTCACCAGCTGAAGATTGCTAAAGATTTACTCAACACTAAGGCATGCTCGTGTGCTTAGAAATTAGCAGAACTCATTCCTGGAGTTGCTAATTTGATTGGTCCTGAATCTGAGAATGAAAACAGGGAAATTATTTTTCTGCGTTCCCACTGTCTCATCCTCTTACTTTCCCTTACTTGGGTGCAAGAGGAAACTCTTCCTGGCTCACGTGAATAAAGGATAAAGAATTGGGTGGGGGGAGCTTGTGAAGGACGTGAAAGTGCAGAAATGGTAGCTGACGATGGAACGAGAGAAAAACTGGGACAGAGGAAGACCTGGGGCTGCTGGGACTAATGATGGGAGATAATCGTTTGACTCTTTCCAGGTAAAGGGTGTAATAAGGGTACAATAAGGATATGAACTGCAATATTCACAAACTGAAAAGTGTATTAGTATAATATTTGCCTGAAGCAATAACTACTGAATGAGATGACCTATTTTTTCAGTCACAGCATGTTGTTTACTCTTTGTTATTCCATATTTGTATAATTCATTACATTACCTAGACGCCAGTTGATTCAGCATTTTTTTGCCTTGTAATTGGCCAGTTTGCAGCAGCCCCGTACTGTAGCAGCCAGGAGCAGCTTTCTGTTCTCCAGCTTTTCCTATAAAGAACAATTAATTGAGTTTGCATTCTAGCCAGAGTACAGAGGACTCACTATTAGCTTGCTCTTGGGTGAGAAGATGGGGGAGCAAGCAGCCTTGGCTGTTAAATTGCCTGGGAGAGGTGTATGGCCTCCAGGGATCAGTGTGTACGTCTCTCAGTGTGCATGGCCCGTACCTAGCAGTGGCCGTAGAGCTAGCTAAGGGCACTAGTGAAGAATAATGTGGAATAGGACAGGATTCAGAGGTGCCTAGAGGAAAGCATCGTAATAATAGCTTTTCCATGCAAGCTGTTTCATTCAAATATAGACGGTCTTGGTAGCTAGGTTGTTCCCTTCTTTCACTGCGCATGGAAGCAACATGCATTTGTCATAATCCACCAAGAGGGATTTCTTGGTTGCAGAGAGGTAGTTTTTGGTCCACAGTTAGCTTATGTTAAAATTATGTTAAAAATTATATTTTCAGGGCAGCACTTCAGTTAACACCAACAGCATCAATGAGTGTGGAGCAGTGAGGTGTACCATTCTTCAGAGTCTTGAGGAAGGCAGCCAGAAATGAAGGGATGCAGTTAATAAATACCCGTAAAAGGGTGGCATAATAGCTACAGCCTTGCGTGAGAGGAGCAAAGGGGTGGTCACTGGAAAAAGATAGTCTGGTGATGGGAGGAGGGAGCTGACCTGCCAGTACAGAATGGGAAGTGATTAGCAGGGCACATTAGCGTTGGACAAATGGTTTTGTTGCACTTTGAAGGTAAAGATAAGCTTTTGATGTGTGTAAGGTAGTAATTAGGGAGAGAGGATGGAGGGGATGGGCATAACTGTTACGCTGCTTGATTTTTTTTTGGAAGAGTATTACTTTGTACAGCTAAATAGATTCTTTGCTAAGTATTGTCCATATATGTAGACCCCCCCTTCATTTAGGTTATATAAAAACCCTATCAAGAAGCTTCAAAAGGCATTGGGTGCTGCAATGAAACGGAGACATGATCAGTTGTTACCCTGTGTAGTACTTACCAGTGTGAGAGATGATCCTGGGAATTGCTGCGTTTTGCAGAACCTGGTCAGTGAGGAGGGGTAGCCAGTTAGTGGTTGATCCTGCT
>NW_009212392.1:3681-15703 GCF_000690835.1 Fulmarus glacialis
AATAATTACACTGTATCTAGCCAGATAGTGTTACCATGCTGTCAGGGAAGGGGTGAAAAACATTCCACTTAATTCAGCGATGTGTTGGTCAACTGAAGTCTTTATTGGCCCAGCAACTCATTTGAGTCAAGCATTCCTGTTTTGCAGGCAGAAGGGGAGATCGTTGTAAGGATAGTTTTCTGTGTCTAGAAGAAAATGCAGAAAATATTAGCACTCACAATAAAATGAGTCTTTAGGTTAGTTCTGATTTAACACTTTGTTCAAAGCGTTGTCAGAAACTCATGCTTAGCTGGAGTTTAATTATAGGCAATACAAACTGCAGCGTTTCTGTGATGAGATTCAATGATCATATTGAAATATCAGGATGCTTTATTGAGTTGAATTTTATATTTTGAATGTAAAAATCTGATGCAATCTAAAAGTTTCTGGTTTGGACATTTCTTGAGATTTTCAGGTTGTTGGTATCAATGCGAATGATCTGCTTAGTCAACGTAATAAAATTTGCATCTCAGAAAAATCCTTAAATAACTGTAAACATAGTTCTTTAAAGTGTTAACTGTGTTTCCTCTAGAACAACACTTCTATGAAAGCAAGAAGTGGTAGCAACGTTTAGTACAGATTTGTCTTTCTGACAGTATGAGTCCTGGCAGATTTTATATTTGAATTAGTAGTTAACAGAATTATTAGAAACAAGTAACTATGGATAAAACCTTCAAACTGGTATCTGTACCAGAAGGTATTCAGCAGTACTGAAGGCTTCAGAACTTCTGTGTATTGACAAAAAATATAAGACACAAACATTTATGAGAAGTAATACATCTGACTATGAAAATAATCCCTAAATGCCAGATTCTTTAAAAAGTCCACACTCTGTAATGTTCTTAAAATTTGAAAATTTCTTCTTTTTTTATACTTTTCTGGCTGTAAGAACTATAAATAGTCCGAAGTTGACTCTATTGTTAGATTTATGAGAAGGCTAGAATAAAAATATGGCAAATCTGAATTTGACATCTGTCACTCCAGATAGTTTTAGATTATCAGAATACTAGCACTAGTTTGGTTGAAATACTTCCATAATAACTTAGATTTTTATATCTTTTACATGCATTTTAGCCATAACGAATGTGTTACACTACTTTTGTGAGCTGTCAGTATCAGCTGCTTAAATGGTTTTCTCTAAAACACTTTTTGTAAAATTAACGTTCAGCCATGTAAACCAAACGTCCCTAGAGGTAAAAGGATAATTTTGTAGAATCTGGTCCTGTTTGTTTTACAGGCTACTTTTAAGCAAAAATCACTAATTATGTCAAATTGCTTAGAGCAGCAACATTATTTACTTACGATGAAGCCAATATCTCTAACCTCATTTCATGAATATTGATTTAAACCTTAGGTTCCAGAGATAGTCCAAACAATTAATCTACTAAATCACTGTTTGAAGAAACTATAAAATCAATATATAATGAAATTTGACCTTGAGTACACCTTTTCAGAGGAAGTGGCTACCATAAATCCATTGTCATAGCATTGCTTCTCAACTATTTGAGAGTCCAACTTTCCATATGACAGTTTCTGAAGGCTTAAAACTTACATCCTTAAGAAATCAGTACTCTATACGTGTTTTGGTTTTTTTTTTCTTTTCATGTTTTCCCCAAAGAGTTCTTGTTTTCTAAAGCACATTCTGTGGATTGGATGGTCTTTCACTCCAAAAGAGGGAATAAAATGCATGCTTGTCCAAAAGAGTTAGAACTTTCTGTTAGCTTCTGTTAGATGAAAGCAATTGTCATGGTACTATAGGAGGGCGGAGATTTTGGCATGCTGCCCTAAACTTTGTTGGTGATATGCAACAATCCTTAAAAAAAAAAAGTGCTGTAAGACATGGCATCCTTTTCTCTGTTGCTTTCAGTTTTAATTTCATTTCCCATGACTGTGCCAAAGTTAACAAATGTTTGCGAAACACTTTTTACCTTTGTCTGGGGACCATTGTTGTGGTGGGAAGATTCATAAAGGTGACACAAAATGAGAAATTAAGATATCTGCATCTTATTCAGTCATCGGAATGTATAGATTTGTGTAAGACATTTATTATAGAGCTTTTAGAAATGTTGGTGAGGACTACCTGCTACAAAAATTAATGCAGAGGATATTATCAAAAGCTTTGAGTTCTCTCCATGTCCAGTGGATACTTTCAAGGAGAAATGGAAGGGATCCAAAGCATAAGCACGAATGTTTCTTTCTAAAGAGAGTTCTCAAAAGAGAATGGGACAAAGAGGAAAAGAGATTGTCTAAGAGTAATGTTATGTTTTGTATTTCTAATGTGGAATATAAACTATTTGGTTATAGCACAATTACGTTTAAGTATCATAGACTTATGGAAACATAGAGTGGTTTGAGTTGGAAGAGACCTTTAAAGACCATCTAGTCCAACCCCCCTGCCATGGGCAGGGACATCTTCCACTAGATCAGGTTGCTCAAAGCCCCATCCACCCTGGCCTTGAACACTTCCAGTGATGGGGCATCCATAACTTCTCTGGGCAACCTGTTCCACTGTCTCACCATCCTCTTCGTAGAAAATTTCATTCTTATGTCCAGTCGAAACTTGCCCTCTTTCAGATTAAAACCGTTGCCTCTTGTCCTGTCACTACAGGCCTTGGTAAAAAGTCTCTCTCCATCTTTCTTCTAAGCCCTCTTTATATATTGAAAGGCTGCCATCAGGTCTCCCCAGAGCCTTCTCTTCCAGGCTGAACAACCCAACTGCCTCAGCCTTTCTTCGTAGGAGAGGTATTCCAGTCCTCTGACCATTTTTGTGACCATCCTCTGGACCCACTCTTAACAGGTTAGGATTCCATAGGTATTTTTACTTCATGGACTTCCCTTAGTTTTACATGTATTTGTTAATGATAAATAACGGCAATACCATGCCTCCTCAAGGTTTGCTATCCTTGAGTCCCCCAGAGTGAACATTGCCCAGGAGTACGGCCTACTTTGTGTTGGGTGACAAAGAGAAGTCAACAAGGAAGAATTCTCTGACCACATAAATGTCATTGCACTGGGTGTATTAAGTCATTGGATTCTCTGAGGTCATCGCTAGCATGCCAGGAATTTCAAAGTAAAGTAACAAAACTACTAAATATATAAAGCAGATAAATGAGGAATTCTTCTTGTTGTTCTTAACTGGAAAACAGGGTTTTTTTTATTATTCGATATATGGACAATATATTACAGTCAGCTGAAATTGAAAAGGTAATTTTTCCCCAAACCCCTTCTGTTCCACCCTCAGAAATTCCTGTTTCAGTACCCTTTCATGGATGTTTGAATTGGAAGATCTACTGTTGATACAGATTTTTTTGTTCATTTTATTTTAAAGAACAATGGCAGAAATTTTAATGGCTTAGTAATTTATGCAGAAGTTGCTAGTTTCCTAGAAAAATCACTTTAATCTGACTTAATTGAACACTAAACCTTTTCTCTTCCATAGCACTACAAAATCCTAACATGAAATAACATTTTTCTCCAAAAATAAGAATTTAGATTTCTCGTTGTATTTTAGGAAGCTGAGTAACTTGTGGTCTTTATTACTGTGGCCTCTGAAATTATGAAAAGGATTAAGGAAAGATGTAGGCTCTAGGTAAAGTTTTTTATTGGTAACAAAACCTATTTAGAAATTGAGGAATTAAATTTTATGTAAAAATACCTCACAAATCATGGTAAATACTTTGTCTTGTTATTTAAACAATTAAAAAGAATGTTCTAATATTGTCTAGTATTGTAAATGCATTCTTTGATGGTTTCAGCACATATTCCAGGAATCACAGCTTCTAGTTCTATTATTTTACTACTCTCTTTCATTATAATGTCTCTATATTTATATCTATATTATACTGTCAATTTTGGAAAATTAAAGTGATTATTTACTGAAGGCTCCTTTTTTCTGTGTAGCTAGTTGGTAAAAATAGCAATTATATGGACTATTTTTCCTTTATTTTAGTATCAAAGATGCAGGCTCTGGGACAGATTGCACGAAGAGCACATTAACGCAGGACGAACAGTTCAGGTAAGGCTATTAAAATGACTTGTGATATTAATGGAATTAAATGACGTACATAGTACTGGCTACCTCAGGGATGGATCTTCGCAGAGATGTATATTTGACAGATGGATTTGACAAGTATGGCATTGCTTACTTTGTTTAAAAGGTAGGGATTTCCTAATTATGTCCTATGAGGCAAATGCAGTCAGAAATGTTTCAGGATTCTTGAACAAACAAAAGTTTGGAGACTCTGGTCTTTTGCAAACTATCCTCTTACATTACTAAATTGAAAGACAGGAATTGCAATAAGAGATACTGTTAATTTTAGAGCATGGTTTCAGACCAAACACAGAACATCTGGACTACTACTTTGGAGTGCAAATCTCGTTAGATGCATAATATCATCAAAGGAGGAAATACCAGGCACATTTGTCAGCATGGCATCATCTCAGTGACTTGATGCATAGTCACCCATAACTCAGCACACATCTGTTTCTAAATCTCACATCTGCTTCTAAAAAAATGCATGTCTTGATGAAAATGATGCAAAAGCTAATGCCAAACATCATCCTTCACACTGCTAAATAGCACACAGCTAAAGAACGTTATCCGTACAGAAAAACACAAAGACCAGATCTGCACTGCAAAGTTTGCTGACAGATATAGCAGCTAGTGATTATAACATGCTGTACTGGCAAAATTCTGGGGACAGACGTATCTTTGCCAGCAGGAGAGGCATCTTGTGTTGGTTTCATAGGTGTTGTTCAGAGGAGGGACATGACTTTGTTACTAGAACAAACCTTTTGTGACCTTCACTGCATCTAGGCAAGCAGGCTTTGCCAGCAGGGATAGCACAATCCTAAACCGCGGTATTTTATAATTCTAATACTGTAAATTCCCAAATTTGTTGTAGTGCCGTACTGTGGGAAATTAGAACCACAGTAAAATGAAGAAAAAACTCAGAAGGAAGAACTTAATCCTAATTGAATAACAGAATTAGACAGTAGGCAGAGCTGGAGTTACGTATCTTTTTTGAGGAATGGAAGGTGTTAATGAGCTTTTTTAGTGTAGATTATAAGAAGTTATATATGAAATCCACTTGATTTTTCTGTTGTTTGGAGGTTTGAATGCTTATTTTGATTTTTCACAAAGCATTTTTGAAATTTGAATATAAAAAAGTTTATCCTTAATATCGAAAGAGTCTTCCAAATGTGGAAGTCCTGTTAAAACAGTGGCATTCTAGCAAGTGTGGTGTAGTAAGCAGGTGTTTGCTTACGTCTGTGCTCTAATCTGTTTTCACATCTGAGGGGAGGAAAGGCTTCTCTTGGAACTCTTTATTACCAGTATCATTTGTTCAGCAAGACAAAATCTATGAATAATAAGAGAAAAAGTAATCATGTTGAAGATGGTGTTTTTAAATACATTAAGTGCTTTAGTAATAAAACCTCATATTTGTCTCTAGAAACATTTATATTTGTCTTGAACCTAAAGCTGCCATTTTCACTTTCAGCCAAAATAAATTTCCTTCTATTTTATTTAATGCTTATTGCTTTTAGATCTGGATGCAAGTTGTGCATTAAAGTGGTTCACATTCTGATACCCAGAGAGCAGAATAAGTATCTGGGTCCATGCAAGAGGAGTCGACTAGCTCTTTGTTTTAATTAAATAGTTAGGAGTCTGGAGTACTTGATAGTAAATTATATTACATGTAGAATGTGTTTGCTGTAAGCTGTCTAAATGTTTACCAATGGACTTGTGATCTGTTTGTTTGCAAAGAAATCAGATTAATTATTGTGATACCAAATGTTCTCTGCAGCACACACTTTGCTCTCAAAATTAGATGTTGTAAAAATACATTAGGAATCCCTAAGTCAATATTGACCCAAGGCATCCGCCACAAGTTTTAGACAAATATATGCACAGCCACTCTACATTTAATCCATGTGCACATAATTAGCCATTTTTCTGAATTTTCAGTTTACCCAGAATAATTACTTCTGTTGTACTTTTGATGATGGTCAAAATTATAATAGAAGTATAGATGAGCATAGATGTATACCTCTTCTTTCTGATGACTGGGTGCCACATTAAAAACTTCTACAAAAGAAAGTGAAGAAACTGGGCAAATCTTTGTATAGGGCATGATGACACCCTTGAGAAGATAGCTCTTATATACTGTGTATTAGTTTTCATGAATGTGCTCTTCTAGATTTTCATTTTTAGGAATGGTCTGTGGACTTCTTAAAATGTTAGGGCCTGAATAAATACCCGGTTTTGCTAGACTTTGCCCCATATATGCTGACTATACCATACAATTAGTTAATTATTGCAAGATTTAAGTTAATTTCAATGAAATGGCAGTATTTTGTTCTAACACCTAAGGACTGCTGCGATCATATTCATAGTGAGAGGTAGAAAAATGCTGCAGTTACTAGAGAGGACATAAGGCATTGGACAAAAAAAGGAAAAATACTGTGGATGAATGATCTGGCTTTAGTCTATATTTAGCCCGCAAAAGGAGACGCTGTTATGCAAAACGTACCTACGCAGATGTAGTCTCTCCACTGTGTTGCTCTAACGTGGAAAGCTACTTGAAAAATCTATTTTTTTTTCTTTTTCACTTTTATGATTTCCATTTCAACTGAAAATGGTTTACAAGTAAAAGATGGTTTTCAATCAACTCTCTTTGGCATAAATCTTCAAAGCTTAGTTGTATGGCTCATGTCTTCTGTACCATCTTTAAAATTATGCAGTCTTCAAATTAAGTATCTTTCTGGAACACCACGCAATATACTGGGAAAGCATGAGAAGCAGGGTAGATGAGTGCCTTTGTTGCTGCAGGAGATTATTTGTGGTATCAGTGCAGGGTCATGTAAAATCAGCTCACTATTGCAGCCTGTGGCCATCTGTAGGGTAAATATATCCTTAAAGTCAGATTTTCTTTGACCTATGCCAAGAAATTTGTAACATATATCCTTTATTACATTACTTTGAACAAAGTCCAGAGAAGATAAGTGAAGGCAAGGTTACATTTGCACAGCTAAGCTACTGCAATACTTTCTTAAAAATCATATTTATGTTTGAGAGGGTTTAAGGTGGTGGGTTTGTTTGGAGGCGCTACTTACTTCTTAATTTAAAACAACATGCAGAATGGAGGGAGAGTTGACAGTGATTAATGCACAGAAGACAGGAGATAAAGAGAAAAAGGGACTGATTTGTTGGATGTGACAGATCCCGTGTCATCCATGTACTATTTCGGCATAAATAGTTTAAAGTGTAAACTATTGGAAAATGTGTATGACATTACATTTAATGATAATACAGCCAAGAAGAAGAAAAATGATGATGGCAGAGATTGAGTGTAATAATGGCATGACCACCATGATTCAGTTAGCTGGCAGCATTAGCAGCAGCGTAGGCTGATGGGGATAGAGTAGGTGAAGTGCTGGAGTTTCTGAGCACTCTGGGAACATCAGTCTTGCCAAGGATGTGTGGCTGAAGCAGATAATTACTCTGTGATTTTCAGGTAGCTGTTGCTGGGAGCCTTAGATAGAACTTCAGATATTTCCATAACTGGTAGAGGTATCACATGTTACATGGAAATAATCCTACAGCTCAAGTCACTACTGCCTTTTCAAGGGTTTTGGTCCCATCTCAGCCCTTTGACATTTGCACAAGCCATGCGGACCCGGTGTTTATCCTGGTGCCCGGGGGCCTCACGCTGGGTCAGCACTGAAGCACTGAGGTGTCCTTACGCTTGCTACTACCTCTTTTCCTTGTGGTGTTATGTGTCCTTAATCAACAGCATGCTGAGGCAGTGTAGCCCAAGCTCTCTGCCACAGCACAGTACTGCGGGTCGCTGCGTGCGTTTGCCTGCTGCGTTGAATAGGAATTCCATTATTTCCTTCTTCGTTGTCATCTGCTGCTTTTTCTCAACTGTAATGAAATTGGTTGCACAGAAGAGACAGGTGTCGCTGGTATAACATTGGTGGTGATGTTCATGAGTGTTATGTATTTGAGTGTGAAGTGATGATGATATTTTAAGGTGGCCTACAGTAAGCCTATGGAAACATAGCATCTATTTTTCATCAGGTTTGAAAGTTCAGCTGTCACCATTAGTGAAGAAAAATTACTGCTCTGAAAAACAAATGCTGAAAAAAAACCAAGTTTTACTCTTTTGCATAAATAAGGTTTATTGGTTTTCTGAAAATTGCTGTTAAGACTTCTGAATCCCTTAGGGAGTCTATCACTTTTCTCACACGTCCAAGACATCTGTAGAGGAACTCCTGTTCATACACCATTTAGGAGGAGCAGAATATGGGAAGATACTTTGTGTTTTTAAGGATAATTCTAGAAACCGAATACTTACAATAATGCCTTCTCTTATTTATTTAAAGCTGTGTGCTGAGTAATAAGGTAAGCTTAATGGGCAGATGTGTACAGTCATTTTCAGCAACAGTGATTTAAAAAAAAAAGCTTAAATGAAGCTCTCCTTTGGCTCATTTATCTCTTTTTGTATTTTACTTTCTGATAGAAATTTATAATTTATTCTTTTTTATTGATTGTGTTTGTAAAGATTTTGAAAAGAATGGAAAAGCAGTGCAATTTCATTATGCTTGACTTCTCTGTTTCTTTCCATTTTGGATGTGTTGATAGAGTCAACACATAGGTAGAGTCAAAAAATAGATTTTTTACAGTAATTGTGAAAACCATGCCACTTATCATTTAGTTTTCTGAAAAAAATCCATTATATTTATTCACATAATATAGTGAGTCCACCATCCTGGTGGATCTCCCAGACCTACCTCCAAATTTGTGGACACTTTAGAAAAATTAGGCTCAGACTTTGTGTCCCTACCTCAGTTCTGCATCTATTCAAGAACAACAGTGAACCTTACTCCAATAATGTCCTTTGAGACCTAGGGATGAAAGCACTATATAATAGCCATTTAACATTAGTTTCATTATATAGCAAAAATCTGCAAACAGCATAAAGCTGAGAGACACTAAGGGATTCTGGGATTCTGGTGCAGAGGACAGGATTAGAATTCATAGTGATGTTGAGAAAAGACCTGAAAAATCAGTATGTTTTTGGATGGGGACAAGGACAATCGTTGGATATATAGATCCAGCATGGGAAGCTGGTGGGGCAGCACTTCTGCAGGAGAGAACTTGAGGGAGACAGAGTAAAAGTGAGCCAATAGTGTGGTAGTGATACAAAAAAGCCAAATAATGTAGCGGGATGTATAAACGGGAGAGCAGTCAGTGCGGCCTCTCATACAATCTCTTTGGTCAACATTAGTAGGATCCCAGTTAGAATAGTTACTCCAGTTTGGGCACCACACTGTTAAGGAAGCTATGGACTGATTAGGCAATATTCAGGGAGACCAATGAAGGTGGTCAGAAATTGGGAAAAAACAGGGCTTATTTGGAAAGACTGACAAACTAGTTATTTTGCTCAAAGAACGTCTGACAGTGGCATGTTGTCTGTTTGCAAATATGGAAGAGATGGTTGCAAGGAGGACAGGGTTTGTCTTTCTCTGTTTTGAATGGAGAGGGTTAGAAATACCTGGTTTAAACTGAGGCAAGAGAGATTTCTGTTAGACATGAGGAAAAATGCTATGGCAATTAGGATAATGAATTCTTGTAATACAATGTCAAGGAGATTGTAGCTCTTCATAAAGAAGTCCTTTTAAGGCCAGATTCAATAAACAACTGTCAGAAATAAAATAGGGATGACGGATCATGTTTTGAAGGGATGACTTCCCAAGGTTTTCGCCAGCTTTATTTTCGTACAGTTTTTGTGAGAAAGCCATTTGAAACAAAGACTGAGTTGGTTTTGGAAGTTAACAGACCAAAATTGCAAATATTATAAAGAAAAATTCTGTGTCTTTTCAGCTGAATTTGGTGAGTTCGAAACTCAGGAGTTCCCATAAATGAAAACAGGATTTTGTATTACCTTCTTTGCTAAGTAAGCTTGGTTTTAAAAGTGGAAACAGTTGGGAAGAGGGTGATATACTTTTATGCTCTACCCAGAAATTAAACTCTGTCCCATTAAAATGATTATGAAAAGAAGTCACAGTCATTTGCATATCCATAACATTTATCATGTTATACCCTGGTGAGCTGCTAAGACGTGTCTGCTCGCAGCAGGGCTTAGCTTTCTTGCTAGGCTGAATCTCTTTAGCTTCTGTTTAATTGACAATAAATGGAACAAGAGTCCTCCCTCCAAAACCGCAAAGGAAGAGGTACTAAAATTAAATTTCACCAAGGAGGCAAATATCATCATCTGATTCCTCCATCTTCTTTCTCACAAATATTTCTCTTTTATCGGTGATGTAATAATGAACGGTGAAAGTGAGGACCTGATTTAGCCATTCCTTGGGGTGGGTAGTTTGTCTCTCTTGAAGCTTCTGTTCAGGATTTTTGAAAACTCCAGCAGCAAGTTGGTGGTTGTGTGGGTCACTGCATCTTCATTATACTCATGCATTGGCTATACTGGTAGTTTACCCCAGCGGCAGGTGCAAATCCCTAGCAGAGCTACATTTTAACTCAATTTCAACTGGGAAATTTTCTTTTTTTTTTAAAAAAACTGCTGTGGAAGCATTATTAGCTCATCCCAAACTCACTATTGTCACTGTTTCACAACATGTTTTTGTTTGGTGTATTGTTTTTTGTCTCCATTATGTCCAAAGACAGGATAATAATAATTTTGCTTCCTGAAACAAAACAGCAGGATTCACTCAGTCTCCTGCATATAATTTTCACAAAATAGATAATTAAATGTTGTGTCTAGATAGTCCTGTTTTGTCTTTTAAATGAAATGCCAAGATTTTATAAACCGAGAATTTTGGCACATGGTGGACTATGACAGTGATGACATTCTGCCTTTTCAGTACTTACGGGCAGACCATGGGAGGAAGATAACAGGAAGAGCAAGGTAGATTAAGATGAGAAATGTATGAGGAAAATTACTGGGTACCATGTTTCTAATTCAACTCAATATCTTACAAAGTTATTTTTTGTATCTCCCTTTTTTTTAATTGTTAATCAGTGTTTTTACCTGGGGTTAGCCTTAAATAATGCAGCCTAAATTGACTAGTAGTACTCTTAATTTAAGCATACAATAGAATATACTCTTAGTAATTTGACAAATGATTTTTATGAATCAATCGTTTTTTCTTTGGTA
Source organism: Fulmarus glacialis (assembly GCF_000690835.1). Lineage (NCBI taxonomy): Eukaryota > Metazoa > Chordata > Aves > Procellariiformes > Procellariidae > Fulmarus > Fulmarus glacialis. Next base: position 14,901 of record NW_009212392.1, read on the forward strand.
GCCTAATATGGCTCGTGCAGCGTTACTTCAATTTGTTGTTGTATTAATTTCCTTCTTCTCAAATTATATTTCTACTATTTTTTTCCATACATGTTAAAAAAAGTTAATTCTACTAATGTATATAAATAAAATAAATTCCATCTAGTTCTGCTTTTCCAGGTAAGCAATATTGCCATTCTAAGGCATTACCTGTACCTGGTTTGTATTACTGAAGAAAACCTTTCTTTTTCTAACCACTCACTGGTGTTAATCCATTCTCTTGTTCTGCTGTGAGAAGAATATTCAAAACAACTGGTAAATAATGCAATAAATAATACAATTTATTATATCATCTTACAGTGTAATGCAAGGAATATTGTTTTTATTACAGCCTTATTTTTTTATAATTAGGTAAAAACTCTGTCCTAAAACAATGAGTGGTATAATTTAAACTATAAATTTCTTTTTTTTATTTGTAGAAAAAGAAAAGTTGCATGCATTTTTATATTTTAAAGGCCTAGGCAATAAAAATACCCCTCTGCTTTTGCTGTAGACAGAAGTTGATCTCACAGGAGATGTCTGCACACAGACTCTTCTTGCTAGTTGTGAATACTTTACATCTTCTCAAAACTCTTGTAACTAAAGAAATATTTCTGTATTTTATTATATTTGATATTCCAATCAAACAAATATATTCGTCCTTCTTCTGAAAAAAGAATATAGCTGTATTATAATTATAACTATATTATATAGTATAACTGTATAACATATAATGGTGTTCCCCAGTTTTGGGGACTCAGTTTTGGGGCTGGTCTCGTTCAATA
>NW_009212393.1:0-26556 GCF_000690835.1 Fulmarus glacialis
AGCCCGGCCGCCCCTGCAGGCAGCGCGGGGGCGAGAGGCCCTCCTCCTTGGTGACTGGGGATGGGGAGAACGGCAGCACTGCCACCTCCCCCAGCTACCAGAGTCCTACCTCTACCTGAGCGCCTAAAACACAGTAAGTTGATTTTTTAACTACAAAAAAAAAGAAAGGAAAGAATAAAAGGATAACAACCATTTCTTCCACTGTCACTTTATCGGACTCGGCTGGTTGAAATGCCTGTGGGTGTATCTCAAGGAGACCAACGTGGGTCTCTCGCAACTGGAACAGAACTTACTTTTGGGGAATAGATACAAAGTGACATTTCATGCTACTTGGCCTGCAAAGCACCACCAAATGAATAATCAGCCATGTCTGGCTTTTTTTGAAACAACATTTTATTCATTTCAAGCTTGCAAATAGAAAGGCTGCCACACTGAGATTTTTATAAGCCAACTGTAAGCCTGGCATCTACCTAAAGCTTCAAGGACCCTTGTTTCTACAAGAACGAGTTAAATGGCATTCAAGAAAGCAGAACAAAAAACCAAGCTCTAATAGTTATATAATAGGATTTTGAAAAGTCAAAGTGAAAAATGTAACTTAAGGTTTTACGAAATAAATATGTATTCTTTTAAGGTTTTACTTGTAAAAAATCAACTCTCTCATCAAGCTGTAATAACCCAAAGAATCATAGAATACATGTTACGATTCCCTGGGTCATAACTGATTTTTTAAAATCACTTTCCAGAGTTCTCTCATGATTAGAACTCAGTGTTTCAGGTTTCTAAATGGACTGCTAAATTTGCAAGCATATCATGAAGCAATAAAACTACCCAGTCAAGCTTTTCCTTTATTTAGGAATATTTGCGAAGTAATCAAAAGGCCAAATATCAAAAACTCTCACAAGTTACACATGAGTTTCTTTCAGAAATGGGACGCTTTCTTGTCCATACATCCCAACACATCTTCAGCTGCATGGTAACCAGGGGAGTGTCCACTGTGTTTTGGGACTTCCAGGTAAGGAACACAAAATACAGTACAATACATAAAGCCAATAAAATAAAAGCAGCACTGAAATTTCAATTATGCAGAGTTATGCTTGTCTGTTGCTTTAAATCAATTAAATATTTAGATGTGTTGTGGTTTAACCCCAGTGGGCAGCTCAGCCCCACACAGCCGCTCACTCACTCCCCCTCAGTGGGATGGGGAAGAAAACTGAAGGGTAAAAGTGTGAAATCTCGTGGGTTGAGATAAAGGCAGTTTAATAGAGAAAGCAAAAGTTGCACACGCAAGCAAAGCAAAACAAGAACAAGGAATTCATTCACTACTTCCCATCAGCAGGCAGGTGTTCAGCCATCTCCAGGAAAGCAGGGCTCCATCACGCCTAACAGTGGCTTGAGACAACAAATGCCTAAACTCCGAACATCCCCCCCCTCCTCCTCCTTTTGACCAGCTTTTATTGCTGAGCACGATGCCATATGATATGGGATAACCCTTTGGTCACCTAGGGTCAGCTGTCCCAGCCGTGTCCCCTCCCAACTCCTTGTGCACCCCCAGCCTGCTCGCTGGTGGGGTGGGGTGAGGAGCAGAAAAGGCCTTGACTGTGTGTAAGCACTGCTCAGCAGTAACAAAAAGAGCCCTGTGTTATCAGCGCTGCTTTGGTCACAAATCCCAGACATAGCACCATAGGAGCTACTATGAAAAAAATTAAACTCTATCCCAGCCAAAATCAGTACAACACGCCATCATGGTCATACTTTTAAGTTTCCGGTTCTTTCCAAAGGTTTAACCACCATTTATAAAAGATAAGTTATGAGATACCTTACTTAAAACACTGAAATTAGTGCAGTATTTATTCCATCATACAAAAGAGACTTCTTAATTTTCTTTTCTTTAAGACATATGGGGAAGAAAGCACTCTTTTTTTTTACTTTACTTAAAAAAACCCTACGGGGAAGAAAGCACACTTTTTTTTTTACTTTACTTAAAAAAACCCTAAAACTTGACTTTTTGAAGCTTCTATGATGTACCACAAAAGTACTATAAAAATGCAGTGCTGATTCCTTGTAAGTGATCACTTTCAAAGTATATTGTCTAAATGCTTAAAACTGGACCGACTAAAAACCTCTACAAATATATGATATGAGCACAGATGTGAGATGATCTCAATTTATCTTTTCCGTAATTTTATCTGTCACTCTCTTCTCACCCAACACTGAAATAACTCTTCAACCTAAGTAAATTTCTGTAACCAGTCAAGAAAATGTACATCTGAACTAGTTGGAAGGTATGATAATTTCTGTGAACAGAAAATATACCCAATATTGAGTCTCTAATAATAACACTCAGATGAAAACCAATCAAATTAATTATTAAAGAAGATGTCAGTGTTAAATGTACATCTATCTCAGTGTTAAGAGGTGTAATTAGAGCGCTATACCCTTCCACACAGGCAGTTGTTTTCACTGCTGTTCTTTCAATTAACGCATTTCTTGGCAAAGTTACTGATTTTCTAATCTCGATTTCAAGATTAGACAACTGTTGGCTTTGATCCTACAAACACGTACATACTTAAGCTATCGCAAACGAATACGCTCATTCACTCCGACCTCCTGCGTGGGTAGGCAGCTGCCAGGCGCATGAGCTCAGGTGATGTGGTGCAGGAAAGGAAGGAATGCAGGATGCTTTCTGAAGCCCAGCCCCATAGAGGACCCCGTTCCCACCATCATGCCTCCGTCTAGGCACGCTGTTTGAGGAAAGGAACTCACAAAGTCAATTTAGATTCTCATATTCACCTTACAAGAACAGAAAATACCAAATGCAGGATTCGTGAGAGCCTTAAAATCAGTTACAAGTAAAACTCAGGAGGAGTTCATAAGAGAACCTCTTTCTTCCTTATGCAAGACTGGGATTTATTGGCTGAAAATACTTCCTGAGTTGTGTTACTCACTCCTTTGGGTATGGGTAACTGGTTCATTATGGAAAACATGCAACCAGACTTCATCCCTCAAAAAATTAGGTCCATAGTTATATTGCTTGCCTCTTGTGTCATGGCCGGGCACTTAGATCTCACCCAGAATGGGAGACTTTCATAGAATAGTTTGGGTTGGAAGGCACCTTTAAAGGTCATCTAGTCCAACGCCCCTGCCGTGGGCAGGGACATCTTCCACTAGATCAGGTTGCTCAGAGCCCCGTCCAACCCGACCTTGAATGTTTCCAGGGATGGGGCATCTACCGCCTCTCTGGACAACCTGTTCCAGTGTTTCACCACCCTCATCTTAAAAAATCTCTTCCTTATATCTAATCTAAATCTGCCCTCTTTAAGTTTAAAACCATTGCCCCTTGTCCTGTCACTACAGGCCCTGGTAAAAAGTCTTCCTCTGTTTTTCTTATAAGCCCCTTTTATATATTGAAAGGCTGCAATAAGGTCTCCCCGGAGCCTTCTCTTCTCCAGGCTGAACAACCCCAACTCTCTCAGCCTTTCTTCACAGGAGCAGCGTTCCACCCTGATCGTTTTTGTGACCCTTCCCTGGACCCGCTCCAGCAGGTCCGTGCCTTTCTTCTGCTGCCGGCTCCAGAGCTGGACGCAGTACTCCAGGTGGGGTCTCACCAGAGCAGAGCAGAGGGGCAGAATCGCCTCCCTCGACCTGCTGGCCACCCTTCTTTTGATGCAGTCCAGGGTACGGTTGGCTTTCTGGGCTGCGAGCGCACGTTGCCGGCTCACGTCCAGCTTCTTTGTTCCTACATCTTTCCCTGTCTGTCCTCATCCCCTACAACCCTTCACTGCAGTATCACAGCTACTAAGCTGCAGTTAGGATAGACGCAAGGCTGCTTTCTAAAAACCTTATATGTGGATGAATCAGACAATATACACAGGTACTATTTATAAATACACCTTAAAGCTTCCCTGTATTCCAGCTCTTTTAATTCTCAAATTGCTCCTGCACATTAAAGACACTGAGATGTATGTAGCCATAATGAAAACTCAGAAAACATATTTTACTGTACTACTGCTTCGTGCAATGCATTTCAGCATATCTTATTCACATAACTTCTTAAAATTCCTGAATATGAGAGAAAAGTTTACAGATTTAAGTTCTCTGCTATAGCAAAGAATGCATGAGAATTGAAAGACTTAAATGTTCTGAGACGATCTTTTGGTGGATGTTGCAAAACTACAGATTTGTGAATGGTGCAAATGGTTCTAGTATAGGTCAAAAGTGTCATGTGAGATCCTTTGAAACTTTTGGGGGAGATTAACAGCAGACTTGAGAAGAACAGTAAGAATTTGCTACCATTTTCTGTAGATTACAGGTTCTGATCAAAATAATGTATTTTCAATCATTTAAATAATTTTTCAGAAAAATTGTTAGACACTTCATCTTGTAGCGTACGTCTGAGAAAATTCTTGACACCTATTCTGAATTTTGAAATTCTCTATTTAAAAGTAAAAGACAAAAGAACAGAAGCAGTGACAATCTAGCTCTAGGCTGGCCTGCATTTACATTTTCAAACTAGATGCAAGTATGCAAGGAAAATAAAGCTGTTCAATTTGAAGCCTCTAGCCTGAAATACCCTAACAATAACTGTGAAAATAGTGGCTTTTCTGTCCTCTCTACCATGGAGGCTCACTGAAATGGTTTCATGAAACCACGCAGTAAGTCAGATCAGAGCAAACCAAGCCATCAAAAAGAGTTAGCTTTCAATCCAACAAGTGTACAGCAAAGACCATCTCGTTAGGCAACTGCAGGGATTTGCTCGAGTAAACCACATTTAAACAGCCACTTTAGAGGATACCTATTGCCTCCACTATGCACAATTAGCTTGTTTACACCTAGCACACAAAAGTACTCACTCCTAAAAACCTCCCAGATGTTCCCCTTTTGTACAAATGCAGCAGACTTCTTGGCACCCGGGGAGATTCACCAGTTTTCTTTAGTAGCTTGCCAATCCTGGTCCTCTAAGCATGCAGTGAGGTTGTAGGTTGCCAAAATGGGTAATGCTTTCTTTTGTGTCTGATCGAATGGTCAAACAGCTGCAAAACAAATAGGTTCAGTGAGTTCATCTGACACAAAGCTATGTTTTTTTGGGGGGAAGTGGGGGTGTATTTTTCTCAATCAGCTGATCTTGCAGCCATACAATCACTGATGCAAGGAAGGAACAAGAATACACAGTTGAGAAGGAGAGAAGAAATATGAGATCACTAAACTAAGTGTAGGAAACCATGCTTTAATTCTTCATTCTCATTAGTCTCTACTCCCCACCTTCCACTGCCCCTCCTGTTATTTTCTTAGAGATATCCAGATAGTTTTGCCAGCAGCGAGTAATCCCTCTCCTTATAGGGGGGGCCCAAGGAGAACCCAGACCTTTCCGGGCAAGGCAGCAAAAGCGGTGCTTTTCCACAGCTTCCTACCCACTTCCCTTTGTATTCCTCTTGCCTTCCTTACACAGGTGATTCTCCCAAATTTTCTCCTTACCTGTATTCCCTGTTTCTGAGCCTCCCATTGCTAACAAAAGTCACCAGAGTAATTCGCACTGAAGAGGTAATATAATTCTTACGAACACTGTCAACTAGGATAGGATAGACTGTATCTATTTCACGAGGGAAACATGAGAAAAACAATAAGCAACATCTCATCACTAAAAATCCTCATATTTATCTAGCTACAAGATTAACTCAAGCAACAGGAGTAAATCACCCAGGACATCAGAGCAACACTCGTTAGTACAGACGAAAAAAGCTCTAATAAGCTAAAATCAACTTGCTGGGACACTGACATGTTATTTATTATACAAGTTAGTTATTCTTACAAACCTATACTTAAGCAACAAGGCACATCTCAGCTCTTGGTCAAAGATTCTTGTTTTTTCATCCTTTACAGTATATGTGAAAGCCAAAACCAAAACAAGACTTACTACATTTCTACAGTTTTTAGATGAAGACATGATTAAAATTTATCTGATTTTTCTGAGTTATTTCACAGACATGTCAGTACACTTCTAGGTACGAGTAGCTCCTATTAGTTCCATCCTGCTACAAGGATGGAGTGTTGCTCACCTACCAACTAGGCAGTGATTTACGTTCTCAAGCTTGGTGCAACCAAGTGACTGAACTAAGACAAACTCTGTATTATGTCTACCAGCCTATCGTCATGTGTTTGGATGAAAAGACAGCAGATGACAACTTATCCACTTGCAAAGATGATGCAAGCAATTAAAAATGGATTATGTGAAAGATGGCTCAAAAGTTTACATGAAAAGTAGGTTTTAAAATTTCCAGATGCATAAGTCAAGATACTTCAAATACCACACTATAGGCTAAACATTCTGTTAAGATACCACTTTTCTTTATGGACATTAGTAGTGCAGAAGTTTTGTTCACATGGACTTCAGGTTGAAACCAGGGAAGTAAATATATTATCTGATGAAAACATGGAAGAAATTGACTTCTGTAATGACAGGATAAAAAAAATACACCTGCATAATTGTGCAGACAGAGCCCTCAGTAACAAAAGAAACCTACATGCAACTGATTTGCTTCCTGAGAAATGTGGGAGATGCATTCAACTGTCTTACTGCTAAATTTACCGTCTTCCTCATCCCTTTTTCTTTTCAGGATACATTTTTTCCTCTGTCTCTCTTTTTTTTTTTAAATACATGCAGGTTCAAAAGGCATCTGGTGCTATGTCCTTTTTAAAACATTAAAAATTATTACCTTAGCTTTTGGATAAATGTATATTTGTTACAGCTCCCAGTAAAAGACAGCCTTTTTTTTTTTGGCCGATGGCTACATACTTTAACTCCACTCTAGTGAGCAGGCAAGATTCTACATCCGCAAATATCCAGTCGTAACATGCTCACAAGATTAATATTTTTATAGCTTTCAAACTAACCATTCAGCAGAAGAGATCAGACAGGTACAGAAGACGACCATTTTGAATAAAGGCGTATTTACGATCATATCCTTCAAGGCCTGAGGCATCATTTGTAGCTCACCTTAAAAAAAAGATTCTTTGTCATCTGAAGGATGTCTGGAGAGCATTCACACTTCACAAATATAGGAATTACAAGCTAATTGGCAAAAAATGGAGTTTTCAGTAGTTTAAGTCAACAAGGCTCCGTGCCTTAGAGAAAATACAAACAACAGACGCCAAATGTGAACCTTCCTTGGGCCATCCCGAGTCTGTATTGCTCTGTTCTGCTGATATATCTGAATCCACTGCCATTTAGAACAACCTCACCAGAGCACAGTGCTCAAAACCAGTTCTGCAAACAAACCGCAGATTTATCTCGAGGGATGAAGTTCAGTCTTATCGTAGTGCAGACCGAGAGGGAGTAGGGATATGTAGTATCACAGAAGGATTTTAGATTTTCCACACAGACTGTCAGGTGACATTCATCAATTATTCCTTCAACCATTCATAGAAGGATAAACTCTTAGTTTGGTATTGGAATATTGCGAATTAATTTAGGGCATGAAGTAATTCAGAATGAACGTCAAAGAACAACATAACTTAAAAACTGTAACGGCCAAGTAACTGCAGTGCATGTATGCTGTGCAGTACTGCTACCAAATGCTTGCAAAGCCAAGGAGCTCCAAAGTGACACTTTTCAATCTCCCACCTGAAAACTCCTATAAACAAGCAAACGGGACTTAAACTGAGAATAATTGTAAGTAAAGATATAAACACTACCAAGCAGAACAATAGCTGCAGGTATTATTCAATTTCCACTTACATTTTCTTCTCGCCCTGTAAAATTACTACTGAAGTATTACTCTATACATTATTGCTAGATATAATGCACACTAACTGTAGGCAGATACATTTCAACTGGAAGCATTATTAAAACAGATTTATTTTACACGTATTTATAAAAGTATGCTTCTCAATTTTGTCATAAAGTATACTGGAAAAAAAAAATTATATAAACAATTTTCCCAATGATAGGAATTAACAGCTATAACCACAATTTTAAAAGACAGCTGAAGAGTTACAGAATTCCACAGCTCCCCCTGTTTTGCCAGTGCAAGTTTTGGAGGGATGTGGTGTAAGGTGTATCACTGAGATGGTCTGGAACTAGACACTACCAAGGCCCTGTTGCATCCTGCCTTTAAAAAACAACCAGACTAGATCAGTGGTGTGATTTCACTTATAACAGAGACTTGCGTATTTTTACTGACACTGCAGTCTCCATCTCTGCTTTGAGAACTGTGGTTCAGGAACGAGTGACCAACAAGCAGCAGCTTAAATCGGGTTTAGCAGGAAGAAAAATCCAACTATGCCCTTGCAAAATTTGGAAACCGATGATGGTAAAACTTCTGCTTCTACTTGGGATACATTTATAAGTTCTTTAATGCAAACTACGGTTGTTCCTGCTCAAATGACTACTACAGAAATGTCAAATTCTTGCATACCATAAAGATAGATTGGGGAATACCACTGCTCTCTAATAAACATGGCTATAGATTAGCAAAAGGTTTTACTAAAATTAACTTTTATCAACTGCTAAACTGTAGCTTACTCTTCATTTTGCTCTGAAACAGAACTGCACAGCAAAACTCAGTTTGCTGCTAAGAATGCTCTATGTGCAAACTTCTACATTTAAGCAAATGGAGCTCTCTCCTCTTCTGTTCTCCGAGCCAGAAGCTAAAAAAAAGTTGCATGTAGTAGCAAACTCTACATGAATTAGACAACAAGCGTCTGGCTTTTAAGGCCAAAATTACCAATACTTCAATCAGTTCTCCAATCTCCCCAAAAAGTGGTATCATCGGTATTATTTTTCTGAGGTATATTTGACTTTTTTTACCCTTAAAAACTTTAAGTACTTGTAGTAGGATTACACATAACTCTATAAAGTATTAGTAGAAATACTAAATTCTCTCTAAAGAGATGAAGAGCTGTGAAACACCAAAATTTACAAGTGACATTATGATTAGAGATCAAAGACAACAGAAAAACTTGAGGAAAACCATAAAGCAAGGTGAATGAGCTAATGTTGATAAATACAAAATTATATTAACTATTCCTATCAAAGTGAACCATATGCCTTCCATATGTAGGAGGTGGATGACAGAAGCATAACTATAAAGTTAGACACACTTAGGTTAAAATGTTTGGCTAGGCATGAAGACTTTTTGCAGAAGTGCTGTAAGGGAAAAAACTCAGGTCAATGGTACATTAAATAAGGTCAATAATTTTAACCACACTCTGAAATAGATGCCCACAATACAAAATTCAGTATACAGCAACAAGAAAATTCAGAGGGATAGAAAACTATATACCGAAGGAATGAAGATTAAGTGTGGAAATGGTCAAGAAGGGAAACAAATACCGAATGATGGCAAACAGTTCAGGTTTTTTACTGATGCTCAGTTAAAACAAGAAGAAACTCTCAGACCAGTATTCACAGGCTTCCTGTTGTGTGCAAGTACTGCATCTTTAAGCAGCACTGTACAATGATGCTGAGATGTGATTTTCTTCATGCAGTGAAAAACACTCCTTCCTGTAAAATCTCCTACAGGCATACAGTTTTGTCATGAGTTGGCAATATTTTGCATCAAAGTTGGAGACGCAATTTAGACAGCTTTCCTGCCTCAGTTCCTGAAAGACTGAAAGTATGACTCAAATGTATTTTAAAAGCTCAAATCCAAAGTTTCAAAGGAATCTCAAATACTGGTCACAACATCATCATTCTTATTTCTACGTTTTAATTCCCTGCCCCATATTCTTGTCTAATTCTAATTTCTGAGCAGGGAAAATTAAGCACACCAAAACCAGTAACATCTCTAAGCACTAGAACTTCAAGTGTTAAGAAATAGCATGGATTTGTCCAGAGCAGATTGTATCAAATCTACATAATTTTGTTCCATGACAAGAGCACTAGAAGAAATACATCTCGAATGTAAAGCTTTTGACACTGCCACGTGGCCTTCTGACAAGCAGCCTAGGTAGCATAGGTGAAAATACTGCGGGAGAAAAGAGGTAACCAATGTAACTTGTTAGAAAGTTGTAATCAAAGCAGTAGTTAATAGTTCACTTGCATCTAAAGAAGGCTTGAAATGGGGTTCTGTCACAGGTACTGCCTCGACACGGCTACCTGTGATAACAAATAAAAGCTAGTACCACCGTCAGCATTTTGTAGGTGATGGCTGAGGGCAGGGGAGGGGAATGCACGTGTCATTGAGTGGTAGGGCCAGCATTCAGAGATTGTGAACTAGAGGAGAATCTATCTAAAAACAATTGCCAAGTTCAAAAGCAGCTGAACCCAACTCAAACTGAACATTGAAGCTTGTCTATCCATCCCAGTGATACCCACTGATTTTCTATTACCTCCACATGCATAATCCTGCCTTGCCTACATTCACCTTCACCCAGGCTACAAAGACGATCAAAGTCCTGCACAGAAGCAGGAACAAATGCAGTACAGAAGACAACCAGCAAGACAACAGCTCTGTGGAAAACAACATGAAGCTGGGATGCCTGTAATCAAAGCACACTTTCCTGTGACAAAGAAAAAGGAGGGGAAAAAGAAAAAAAAACCCAAAACAACACAAAAAAACCCTCATTTATCACTCCTGCTTATTTTTCATTTCCCACTGCACTGAAATGCACAATCTTCCCAGTCTGCTTAGCGAAAGAAGTACATCCAGTTTCGTGCTCCCAATTTCAAGTTAGATCAATTGAAAAGTCAGAAGAGAGCAACCAAAGCTATCCAAATTTTATGTAGGAGTTGCCTGTGTTTGGATACAAAACACAGACTATGGGGAAAAGTGATAACAGCTGAAATGTTGAAGTCACTGCAGGAAAGACAAAACAATAATCAAGAATAATATTTAAAAGCTACTGCTATCTTCTTGCCAGGTATCAGACAATATCAATTACATTAATTATTTAAGTGTTACTCTCTCTTCTAAATGGGATACTGGGGTGTTCTTCCCCCCTTCCAAATTCAAATGAACTTTATTTTTTAGACCTTTTCATAACAACAGATAATAGAAAAAATTAAATGCTCACAGTTATGATTTAGATATTCCTGACAGTTAATACTGATATATTTAAATAAGCAACTCTACCACCAAAAAAGTTATGAACTTAATCAGTTATTTTCACTGTGCTTTAACATAAAGCTGAAAATGAGGGGTTTAAAACACAGCTATCAAAAGCAAACCCTCTCAATAACATGAAGTAGTTGAAAAATTACACAATTTTAAGTCTTAAAAAAACCCACAACAATTACTGTTTTAGGGGATTTCCACTTTCAAAATAGAGAAAGCCTGCTCTTGCTTGCACTGTGCAAGTCCAGGAAAACGTCAATATAACAACTCAGGAAATACACTCATGGATGACAACAGCCGAAAAGAATGCACTTCCAGAACTTGCAAGATTGCTATTTCATATAACGCTTAAATAGTAATTGTAGTTAAAGGCATATCTTTCCATTTTTAGAATGTCCACTTAAGCTTCATAAAAATATATACAATTTCAGATAGCTGATATTGAACTGGACTTTCTGAGCACTGTAAAGTAAGGAAGAGGAAGTAGCTGAGCACCAGGCAGGAAAGCACCCAAGCCAAACAAAGCCCCAAGACTCTTCAGCAGAATAAAGTACTAAAAGCAGTCCTATCTGAAAGGGAGGAATCAACAAGAAACACCTGTATTACTATACCACAGGAACTATATTTGTTACACATATAATTTATGCTGTCTAAAAATGAAACATTTCAGCAAGGTGCTTTAAGTCAGTTGCTAGTTACCTTTTCAATATCACAGACAGCAGGATAAATTACAGATGTTAACAGGATACGTATCTACCTAATTGCATTTTTTGCCTTTCTATTTGTGAGAGAGACCACTTCAAATCAAAAAATTTTAAAATGGAGCTTTTCAGCAAAGGCACAGAAGAGGTTCTACAGAGGGTTTAACCTCTTTTTGCTTTTTCTTTTAAAGCTCACCTAATACATTCTCTATTAGTTCAGTTCTCATATGAACTAGACAGGTAAAGCTGCAAATGCCAGAGCAAATGTTAACATGTCCAGCAAAGGAGGGGCAAAAATACACTCAAAAATCTACCTTACACTTCTCTTGTTTAACGGAAGTTTTGTCAAACTTTTGTCAAAGAAAAGCACAATAAAAACTTAATGAAAAATGACTGCATTATATAGTCTGCATATAATTATTTCTTCAAATAAATTTTTTAAAGAAGTTGCTTCCTTACAATGGCAAATACAGTTTGTCAGTTGTTTCTCTACAGTAATGCTGCTGGTTAACTCCAAATAACTCTCAACACACCTTCTGATGAACACTGTTAAAATCTTTTTTTATATGTTTTAAAAATAGACTTCAGCAAGGCTATGAATGCAGACTTCAGATCAACATGTCCAAATACGGCAAGGTAAACACACACACGCACACTCACATACTACCTTGTCCCATTTTTATCCGGTTTTAATACTGGTGCTGTTGCTGCTTGTCAACATCCTCTTGTTGAGCCACAGGAAGGATATGCCCACCAATTTTGTCAGATACATGGAATAAGCCAGAAGTCCCTTAACTTGTCATTTACGGTCACCTTAAAAGGTAGAATTTACTTGCAACTGAACCGATAGAGTAACATGCCCGTGGTGTTCTGGAGAGTTTCTGTCCCCAGACTAGCGAAGCAGCACACAGGGCTCTGAGCCACGCTGGCACGCGACACAGGCCAGCCACCACTGAACGAAGCATGCGCGCCTGGTGCAGTGAAACGCAGACACATAAGAATCACGCGAGGTTGATAATCGGCCCAGGACAACCTGGGCTTCCTCCCAGGAGGATTACCCTGCCCACAAACCGCAGGACAGCGGGAGGACCGCTGCGCCCCGCCGCACCCCGCTGCTAGGCATGCCTGTGCTCCAGGGGTCGGGGCTGTCTCCGAGGCTGAGACCGATGCCAGGGAGCCAGCCCTCACCTCGGAGAAGCCAGTTTGAAATCCTTTCAAAACCGAGGTCATCGCCATCACTACTCCTATCCTCAATAGAAATTAGAAACATAAAGCATTTAAACGAAGGAAAATGTAGTAGAACTGGCATGGGACAAAGCTCTGACATGAGGTTGGTTACTTGTTCCATACTTGTCTCCAACTAACACCTCACAGGGGCGGGCCGAGCCTTTAGACCTCATTATCCCCAAATAAGTCTTCATGAAAGTGAACCACTTTATTTACTGACATGGCAATATGAACTTCAGGTTTCACACTGAATTCTATGATCTAATCTCACTGGATGACCAATTTGCAAAAGATGGAAAGCCTTGCATCCATGCCAAGTAGAGCATGCTCAAAGCTACAAGCTTTCAACAACAAAAGAGTCTTCCTTAATAAACTATTGATTCAGTGTCTTCACAACAGACTGTTTTGTGATATTTCCAATTTATTAGTTATAAACTTAATCCATTAGTGAATTGTAAGACCCACTGGCCAAAGCGAAATTCAAAAGATAGGAACAGTCATGTTACCAGCTTTCAATTTCAGAGAGAAGTCATCTCTCTGGAGACTGTTCATTTCTGTAATTGGTCTTCCTTCATTTGAAAAAGGACAGAGTTTACAGCATAACCATTAATGCTTTTTAGTAAATCTCCAACAGCAGAGAAGAGAGAGCTGCTAGTAGTGGCCATTCAAACTTAGGGGTGAAAGCTGCATTAGAAACAAATACCACTGGAAAATTGGTCCTATAAGATTTAGCTTTTCTAGACATTGATTGATGCATGAATAATCATCATAATGGTGGGGCACAGGTATTTATTTCATGGATATAGTGATGGAAGAGCAATTAAACCAACAAAAAAAATTACTTGCTCAACAAACTCGAGCCTAAAAGACAGAACAGAAAAAAATCCAGTTGCTGAAATAGCCATGGACCACATTGTTATGGATTGATTTAAATTTAAAATAGAAGGATAATTTAAGTAGGCAGACCTGTAACTGAAGTCATTGATTTCAGAAAAACGAACCTTACGAAACAGAAAACAATGTGGTGAAATCAACCAGCTGAGCTCAGTAGAGCTGTCTGACACTAGTGCTACCAAACAAACCTGTATCTAGCCAACGCAGTGGAAGGGATAACACACAGAAGCATGCAATGTACATCGAAGCCAACAAAGAATTACTTATCTGGGAAGCATACCTGCTTTAAAAGAGATACAAGCGAAAAAGTAGAGCACCCTAAGGGGAGAGAAGAAATCTACAGGTCCATGAATTTTGAGAACTGTGGTTTTCCAAGTCAAATAATAATGGAATTATGTGAAAGTTGCAGACAATCAAGCCAAACAAGACTTGCTAAAGCAGCAAAGAAATTACAAGAGTAACAAAAGCATTCGTCTGTAGAGAAAACATAGTCAGGTAATACCCTACCAGGTACCTAAGACAAAATAAGCTACACTTGGTTTCTATTTTCAAATGATCATTATTATGTATTCAGCCTGTTTATGGGAAGGAAGACAAAAAAAGCAGCATTAATGTGAAGCTCCACCTGGAAAGAAATTCCTCCACTAGGAATTCCCTTGTGATTGATCATGTTTAACATTGTCAAAACAACCGGCCTTCACATGTTTTCCAAATTTGTGAGGGCTTTGGTAGGCAAGACGGGCTTGGGGCATTAAGCGGGCCTGTTATTATGGAAGACCTCAAGGAATTAATCTTGCTGCTTTTCTTTAGCCAAGCCAGAGATGGTGACCAATGAAAGTTTCTTTAACAGACAATAAGGCCATCACAAAGAAGTGACTGGTGAAAAGAATACGGGCTCACTAGCTGTTCCTGTGAGATAGCCACAGTAACGGCACATGCCGTTGTATAATACATCAAAAACACACTTCCAGCAGAGATTCTGAAGTGTTACTTCCATTATAACGAAATAAAAGTTAATGCAGTGCCTGGCACAGGTCTTATTTCTCACATTTGCAGCTGGTTGTGCTGGTCTGACTGAATTCAAAGGCTGTCATGATGATAAAGGGATCAAACCCCCCTTACTTGGGGGTAAAAATGAGGATAAGAAGACATTTGAGAGAAGACCAAATAGGTCTTAAATGACAATACAGAAATTTATAACTAGAAATTAGGAAATTTCTCATTGTAATGAACATCTTGGAAAAGTGAAAAAATATACTGAATATATTACTTGAGAATAGAATTATTGGTAGCTATTTTCTTCACTGTTGTAATTGCACTGTTAGGATCCTTAGACTGGACTCCTATCATATTGGTATACCCAATTTATTTTCTCTTATGGCAAAAGGGCACGCTGGTATACAAATAAAATCCTATCTACCATTAGGAAAGTCAAACTACTCAATCACACAGTTAAAACAGCAGAAAGTAGCCAGCTTCTCTGGGATGTGTTTACAGTCAGTATTGTTGTGATTCGTATCCTGCTGGCTTCTTTGCAACTGGAAAATGTTAAGGTCAAATAAAGGTGATTTGCTTGCTTTCCTCCTGTGGTAGGACCATTTCAACTAGGGCTCTTGAATAAAACATAGACAAATATCTTCATACAGTAGCTGAACTTACTAATAATCAAAGCTATTACTACATTTAGCATCCACCTGTAGCACTCTGACAACACCAAGTACATCTGGACATCCACGGGATTTTTAGAATCACGTGTTCAGGTTCCACCATGTTTAAAGGTACAAATTAGCATTTGGAAACAACTAGTTCAAGCCACTGCATCTCTGCCTGCTAGTTTTGTAGTAAGACTTCACATTTTGGTTTAAGTTCACCTGGGATTAAATGGGGATCTGATCCTGTCTGTTCAGTTTAGAGTTAGTCAAGGTGGTCAAGACCATAGCTGCTCTAACCAACCCAAAATCGTTGGAGGCACAGGAGAAAATCTACACAGCTGTAGCTATGTCATGATAAATGATAACTTACTTGGGGGAGATGCTGAATGTCCCCTACCCAAGTAAATTTGCACATGTAAATCACCATTCTATTTGAAGATAACATACAAACCTACACATAAATCCTATACTGCGGAAAATTTGACAGCCACGTATTCTTTCACCTAGATGAAGAAATGATCTTGATGTTGGCCATGTGAGAGGCAGAGTCACTGCATCTCCTAATCCACACCTTGAAATAAAAAAGGCAAAATGGAAATCAGACATTAGCACCATGTCATTCCATGTTACTACATCCACTTGCAGTGTACATGTTACTAGATCCACTTGTAGACAAGACTAATTACATTGAACACTAGCTCTACCTTCAAGAAAAGCTGGGTGGAAAGCTAATGTGCACTTAAAACTGAAAAGGCACAGTTTGTGTTTGTACACCTATGAATTCATAAGTTTTACAAATTTAACACATTACCTCATGAGGCAACATCACACCAAACTGTTTCACGTTCGTATTAAAAAAATACACTGGTAAGAAGTCTAAACTTTGGACCATACAAGGCTATTAGTAAGGTCCTTTGAAAGGCAAACTAAGTCACCAATACTACTGTAAAGATAGCTGCTCAGTCTACGCACTATATGAGAGATTATTAAATGCATTAAAAATAAGAAACCATTACATTTCAAAAAATAGCATATCCTCAGTTATAACCATTGTCTTCAGCTTGGATTGTCCTGTTTCAAACAGAGACTGAAAAAGTCCAAATATCAAATGCATGTAGTCAATCCAGCTACCCATAAGAACTTCAGAAAAGCTACATTGCATCAGACTAGAGATTCATCTAGCATGATAATCCTGACTGACGATGGCCTATAGCAGATGCTTGAGAAGAAAGGACCCGAGAAGTATGCAGTTCTGTATCCCCGGGTTTCTCTCCCAGCCACCACAAGGAAACAAGTCAGCTGTACAAACAGGATAGCTTCCAATCTTGAATTACTAGGTTCAGCTGAATTATGGGAATTTAATGGTAAAGCAGACAAAAAGTCCCAACTTACAGTATCTGTTAAGAAGTTGTGTAAAATGAAGGAGAATTATTTTGAACACAGAATGTTAGCTGTTTCCCAGGTTTTCTGCCTCATATTCTGTAAAGAATCTTCTTTTAAAACCATTAAATAAAAGTGCCAGATTCTTGAAACAAAAGATGCGAAGAACAGTAGTTATCTGTTGTCTGGAACCAAAACTCGATTCTGACATACAGGCCAAGCAAGTTCAAGAGTTTTGAATTTCAAGAGATTATATTCTCCCATAAGGATTTGCACCTGATGCCTTAGTTTAAGAAATTATAAAGCACATTGACAAGTGTGAATATAAAAGACAGTGGTACAATGGGAGGATTAATAAGATAGAAGTTGTAAAAATTAAGAAAGTTAAGAAGATTGTTTAGTTACCACAACTACATCTTTGCTCTCCTTCTGTTTGAGGCTGTTCTAAATTGCCAGAGCAGAGGCTTTGTAGGTGGTTGTTAATAGAATGACAGCAGGTTGTTAGCAGAATGACATTGCAGAGGTTCCACACTTAGTATTTATTCATACTGGGGGGAAAAAGGACACACCAAACTTCAATTTCTAGAATTAGAAGGCATTTTTGCACCCAAGATAAAAATCTCTAGCCTGGCTATAATTCTGTGCAACATGCAAATCATTTCAGTCAGCTACAGGCTATTTTTAAGTTAGGAGACCGAAGCTAAGGCAGCCTCCATGAGATCCTGGGCAAGGAGGGAAAATTCATACAGTAGTATATCCTGTCTCCCCTTCCTCCAACATGTTTAAGTTTGCCCATCTAAAGACTTGGATGCAAGACAGACATGTCAAATATTTTGAAAGAAAAGCCTAAGCAGGCAGGTGGCTCTTTGCCACACAAACAACAGTAACATGCTTTTACCAATTGCCTGCTTGTTTCAGTGAACCTGGCGGAAAGTTTGCTTAGGGTCATATATAACCAATTATTAGCTCCAAGAGAAGCATGAAACATTGAAGAAGTTACCCGCTTAGTGTTACTAGTTCTTGATTTTGGAAGAAAAAAATTCTATACAAATAAAAGAATGCGTTCGGCCGTTGGACTGTAAGATGAAGTATTTCTGAACTGCTATTCTGATGACAAAATGCGACTGAAAAAGGTGCTGTCATAAGTTTTCATACAGTGACATTCTTCCAAAGCACAATCAATCTCAGCTTTCATTCACAACGAAAAGATAATGTTTATGCCTCAAAATGCAGAAAGTGTCTGCATCGCAAGATACTTTGTTTTCACAATACTCCATCATAACATGCGAGTTTGAGAACAATCAATTCAGAAAGACAATCGATGCAGTAAATATCAGGGAAAAAAGCCCACAAACATTAAGAAGTTGAGGACTCACAGGTGTTCTTTAAAGCAACCAAAACAGCAACTTAAAAACAACCTGCTACAGACTACTGCAGAAATGTTTCTATGGTGACAATACAGTATCTTTATTATTTGTATTGATCCATCCTGACACTAAAGTTGCATGTAAATTAACTAGTCTACCAACCTCATATTTTTTCCATCAACCATTCTAATCTGCGAAGATGTGAACATAGGATTAAGTAACTAATAAACGAGCTTTTAATCAGCTGCTCTTACTGAAACTGTTAAAATTTTAACATGTGAAAATCACACAGTTTCTGATGCTATACATAAAGCGTTATTTTCAACTTTCTATAACAAAAATTATCTGGAATATTACCACAGTAAAATATTTTTGTTCTGTTGTAATACAATGCCTGTAATGCTTTGAGATGAAGGGAAAACAGAGGAAAACTCTGGAAAAATTGCAATAACTTGAGTTATCTTTGCTATCCAAAACAAAAAAATACTTGTATCTTCCTTTTCTATTTCAAATTTCAGTCCTTCTGAAACATATTAATAAATATTTATATTATAGAATAAATCCATACTAGTAATACAGGACAATTTAATAATACAATAAAAAATAATACCATGAACCATATCACTAAAACAGAATTTGTTCAAATTCACATAAGGCAAGGCTTTCTAAACTTGATGAACTACCTGCTTCCTGAAAGCATTCAAGTTGTGATTTAAGGTATCTTCTTTAACTTCTATTACAGTAAAATAGATATAAAAAAAATCTAGTCATTATGAATACCAATAAATACATTAAGTTTAATAAAAAGTTTTATCTCCCTACACTGTGCAAGTAAATTTTCAGACTTTATTAGCGCAGGAGCAACTGACCGAAGGACGGTGGCCTTCCTGCTCCTTTCTAAGCACTCAGGGTTGGCCAAAATAAAACTCGGCAGCTCATCAGACAGATCTCATCCCTGTATTCAGTTTGCCTTGGTAATTCAACATATTTTAAGCTACTGAATATCTTTGGGTGGGGTTTTTTGTTGTTAGGTTTGGGGTTTTGTTGGTTTTTTTTTAATTTCAGTGTCAGTACATGACCTGGTGAATTTTGTGTGTTGCTTAAAAGTAACCTCTGTGTTCCACAACAACATTAACAAACTCTCTCAGTATTGGAAAACTGATTACATCAGCCTCAACAAAAAAGCATCCCATAATAGGCAGCGTTCTCTACTAGAACTTCAGGACTTGCTTAAGAAAAGGTCAAGTCTTTGAACCACAGTAAGTCTTTTTGTCAGTAAGTTAGTTTTCTATTCTGTAAAGAATTCTAAACAATGACTTTTAAAAGTATCTTCTGGAAAAGAATGTGTTTAATTACAGTGAAATCTCACAAATCTCAGTGTATGCTGTTGCTGTGATCTATGCTAAGAAACAACGGCAAAACTAAGAAAACTTAGTAATTTTCTTTCTTGTTGGATAGTCCAAATAGCATGGAGAAAACAGACACATCTCACAGATCTATGAGCCAATCTGAAATTTTTGGGTTCGATGTTTTTTCATCTCTTGTTTGAAATATAAACATGCTCCCAGAAACAAGTGATGTATTGTATCAATCTTCTCACATGCCAGTATTTTCTATTTCAGCTAAAATATGGCACTGGTTACTTTCATTACATTAGTTATGAGGACAAAGCTTGATATGAAGGATGTAGAGCAGCAACAGATGGGAAATTCTGCTAGCGTACCTTCGATTAAGGCTGTATCAATTAATATAGACCAACAACTCAGCATCATTCCTGGACCACAAGCACCCTGGATGAAGATATGTGCTACAAAAAGTCACGTCCTTGATCTCTTCTCCTCCACCTGTTTCATCTATCTGTTCAAATTTTGCCTTTTTGTCTGCAAGTTCTATGGAGCATGGATTTCCCTCTACGTCATAAAAGGGCACGACAATTCGGAGTTTAGGCACTATGACGGTACAAATGAAATCTCCTTTCATAATATGCTATCATTTTGATACTGTTGTCTTATTTCTTAATAACAAAATCTGGCAATTTTGTTTTTAAATAAAAACAAGACAAAAATATTAACTCTCTTTAAGATCTGTCTCCCTGTTTACCTTTGGATACCATGCAAGATTTGAGTAGGAATCTGCAAAAGACGATCAGTGAACAGTGTCACACAAACACACCTGTACACAGAATTTCTCCAGCTAACACTCCAGTACTTCACTTGTCCAGAAGCCCTTGAAATCAATTGCATTACATACATCATCTTAGTTTTGTTTTTGTGAAAGATACAAAACACTTCATTTTTAAGCATGTCGCACTGACATGGAAGTCAAGGAGTTATCATTTGTCTAAAATTGTTTCAGAGATTGGTGATTTTTTTTTTTTTTTTTTAAACTGGAATTACTACAAAACCTGCCACTACAAAGTAAGAGAGTTAATTCTAAGTGGAGATACTGTATTGAATTTCAGCGTATTAGGTAACATATATCAGCACAAATTATATGCACACATTGTATGCACAAATCGATCCAAGAAGAAATATCTGGGAATTTGTATCCTGTGCTTACACTATATCAGCAACTGAAAGTTTCAAAGGATACCTCAAAGACAGCAGGGAGTCGGCCAGCTGACCCAGCTGCATACACGCTATGTCCCGACCCACGAGAAAGCTTTCGTAAACCGTACTCCACAGGAACAGGCTAACGGGAACGATTACAAGCTTACTAGTTTACACCAATCAGATTTACCTTCATGACAACAAATGCACGAATACTCAATTCACGTGTTTTGCAACAACAGATAATTCTGCCAATACAAGACGATGAAGAACACGTTTTTGGAATTGAAAAGATTTCCTTTAGGAGCACTAAGGATGCATCGCCTGCCACTGCCTTTCTGGGCAGGAAGAGGACAGAAAGCCACAACAAACTGGAAAGTCTCCTGTTCGCATTATATTTCTAGCAGAGATGGCATAACTAAAATCATTTAAAGCAAATTAAGATATAGATTAGATGCTTTCTATTTGAACACGTGTAATGCAAATGCTTTTGAGTACATTTATCAAAAAATGTTAAAAGTATACCACAGGTGATAGCCTAAGGCTTTCCACACCACTTGTGTGCCATAATGAGGTTTTGCTAAGAAGGCGAAGAGAGGAAAAGTTTTTTGCACCCACGCAAACAAACAGAAATCCAGAATTTTTCTAGCACTTCTTCCCTGTTTCCTTACAGCTGAGCCTCATTTGAGAAAAAGCAATGTCTGGCACGGCACAGTCCAGCTCCTCCCTTCCCTCACTTGCTCCCCCGATCTCAGCTACTTCTTACTCTGCCTAGCACTAGAAAAATTGCTCCTACCTTCTCGCCTTCAGCCCCTTCATCTCCTTCCAGGACATTCTCCCTCTTGCTCCTACTGCCCTCGAGATGGCTCCAGCTAAGCTAAGGACATTTACTGGACTGAACTGACGCTGTGCAGAGCCACTCTTGCTGCATTTTGTCCTGCTGCCAGCTAGCACAAGTACTCTCCAGGCAAGTGAATCCCATCGGAGCTTTTGCACTTAATGCTCCGAGATGTACCTCACTCATAAAGGAATGGGGACCTGGTGCTCTAAACTCTTATTTAAGAATTCAGCGAACAATAAAGGCTAGCTAATTATACAGCCTACACAGTATCTATGAAACATCTGCTTTACAGATCCAATAGCTAAAGGGTAATTTTATTCACTGCCCACAATTACCACCCCATGGTTGCATAAACAGTAAATACATTAAAAATCCCCCCATTGAGCAGTGATGCAGAAAGCAAGTTTCAGCTCGTACACCTTCAAAGGATTTACAGTAGATTCCTTTTTTCTCTTTAATAATGAATTAATCACAATACCAATCAGAATATTAGATTAGCTATAATGTTGATTTAAGGTTCACAAAACCCCCTACATTTCTGTTAGAATACTTAGATCACAAGTCTTTTATAAGCAAAAGGCCCCACTACAGCGCGGGGGGGAAGTCTTGATTTTGATTATTCCTTGAAGAATGAATCAATCACTCTCAAATAAAGTAACAGCTCACAGTTTTATTTTCTCCACTAAAATAAAGGCATAGTTAAAACAATTTTTAAAAGTCATTGAGCAGAAAGTTGACTGGTTTTCCATTTCTAGTGCTGGGGAAGAACTTTGTAAAATGCTATACAAATAAAAAAAGGGGGGGTGGGAGATCCATAAGAGATGGCCATGGAGACATTCTGGAGAAAAATAGTAGTTACAAAAGAAAAAGAAATTAGTATATCTTAAAATTGCAATAATAGGAGGAAAACACATGTATATTAAAAGTATGCCTAACTTTTTTTTTACATTTCTGTTAAAAAGGCATCTTGTTTAAAAACACTGAAGCACTAAGAATGGATTTTCCCTAACCTTTCCCAAAGTGATGTTGCCTTCATTTGCCTGTAAGGGATGCAATGAAAAGGACTAGAAAGTTAAAGATAGCCACAGAAATTCTCTACGGATCACTTTAACCGAAGCTTCTGCATTCGCCCTTCACTACCGACCCAAGGGGAGGAAAGGCAAGGCAGGCAGCAAACTGGCCCAACTGGTTGACAGCGTTGTGCTCTTCCAGCTGCAATGCTCTTCAGGAAGCGGAGGGCTGACTCACGAAGCCGATCCTGAAAGGAGGACAAGCCTGTGCTAGAGTCACCTCCCTGACCCTGTGACACATGCCCGCTCCACCGCAGAGCGCGGCTGGACTGGAAAGGCATGTCCTCCTGCCTTTTAGTGCTCGGAGAGCAATTAAACCTCTGCAAGATACCATTCAAAGAGCTTTCTCCTTAAGCCTTTCCTTTTAATGATAGTGTTGGGGATTTCATTATTAAAAAATAAATAAATTAATCTACTGTGAAACTGAAGGAGTCTTTCCTCCTCCCTGAAATGCACGTGTCTCTCCTCTGCCTTGGAAGAAAAGCAAGCGAGGTACTAAGGGCAGAGAGGAAAAAAAAGGGAGCAAAGGTCTGAACGTTGGTGCCAGCTGCAGAGATTTTAACTGGCAGGACGCTGAGATATTCTTCTGTACAAGCAAAAGCTTTGGGAAGGTCAGCAGAGGCAGTTTTTGGCTGTCCTCATCCACCTCCTCCCTCCCTCTGCAAACCTCCCCCGAGCAGAATAATGAGTATTCCGTTTGGATAAAAAGAACATGAAAAGTTATCCAATGAACTAGGACATATCACAGGCCTTAGGAAAAGCAGCTGAGAATCAGAAAAACTACCAAGCATGCCCAGAGAACCGCTTAGGGCTGGCGGTCCCTCCAGCTCCGTTTCCAAGTTCGTTAGGTGCAGTTCTGCCGCAGGAACCAAGCACAGCTTACAGCGAGAAGGGCTGTTTCCACGGGCTTTGGTTCCGTGCTCAGCTGCTGTTACGAATTTACTCTCCATCTTCACTAGTGTTTGAACTGCCTTATTGTCAGCAATACTTGGGATCAAGATAGGAACAGTACCAAACAACATTTACAAGCCATGCCCAAAACTCCAGTTTCAGGTCTGTAGCACATAAAGCTACGCTAGCTCCATTTTTTTTTTTCCCTTCCTAATTAGTAAAGTTTGAATCACTTCAGTTTACTTTTGGAGTGACAGTACATGCCATAGTCATAATGATTTGCTGTCTTATTTTCACTAGAGAAAAAAACTCCACACAAACCGAACCAAAACTCTGAAAACTCCAGAATTTTGAACCACGCCAACACACAAGTTACTTAGGCGACGTACACGTGCTTTTTACACAAGATGATAGAACACGTTCTTTCTGCAGCAGCTCTTGCAAGTTGTTTCCCACCAAACCCTGGCAAATGAAGTTACTGTTCCAAACTCATTAGTTCGGCAGCCTTTTGCCCCATGTTTCTGCACGCCCGCAGCACGCAGGCACCAGGCTGAGCCCTCAAGGAAAGGAAGGCACAGATGGGCTGCCCAGCAGAACAGGGTCCCTGCCACGACAGTCAACTAAAACCTTGCGTGTTGTCTATAAAAGTCTGCTGATGGGGACTGCTGTGTTTAACTAAGTTTAAACAGCTAAAAAGGAGTGCACCTTCTCATACAGAGGAATCCAATTTTAACCTAGACTCACTGATTTGATTGAAAATAATAAGAAGGTAAATGAGAGCAGTACAAAATATGTCTGGTAACAGGCTCATAGGGTTTTTTTTCCAGACAAGTATTCACAAGTTCTGCTTGCTTTTTAGGGGTCTTTTCTATACCATATTGCAATAACTATGTTCTGGTAATAAACCCAATTATTCTTCATTACACTTATAACAACTTTGTTAAGCTCACTGAGATCCCTGAACTAGTCAGTGCTTTCTTGCACCAAATAAATAATCAGATAAACGCCTGCAGAACTTACTCATTTTCAGCATCACAATTAAGACAAAAAACCCAACAAAATTAAGACAGTACTCACAGAGTCCCATCTTTTGGAACTGCTTTAGCCTTTCATCTGTTATAAATGTATTTAAACAATCTACATAAAGTGAAGCAGAAGTACATAAAGTTCTTATTTATGTTTCTTGTTTTGTTAATACGCAGAGCATTTCTTCCACTGAGGCTTCTCTCACAATGCATGCAGATTTTCTATACTAAACACGTGACACAGCTTACTAATTAAGATTACTATTATTTTTACATAGCACATGCTATCATTCAATATAAAAAATACCCCAAAATGCATTATAGATGCTATTTTGCTAGTACATGAAGCTGCTATAAAAAAAGTAATGTATCGTATCATTTTCCTTGTTTACATTGTGTGACTGAATTAATCTGTTCATTATAAAAGGATCCTGCATTACTATTAAAAAAAGCGAATACCAAAAGGTGTGTTATATTGTTGACATTTTAACAAAAATTAGAACAAATTCTCCCCTCTTATAGAAGACTGCTCTCTCATGAAACTTGCTCCAACTGTGTTTTATAGCAGAACTTCTAATACTACTATTTATCCTTAACATCTAACAAGATGACAGGAAAAAACACATCATTTTTACTGGAAAAGGCCCATCAGCTGTTCTACCTTAATTAAAAATATTAATAGCAACTTATTTCAGTAGCACTTTACAAGCAATTTAAACAAAAGGAGAAAGTTATTGCAATCTGTCTTTCACAGTCAGGTTACATTCATTTGCATGTAATATTGTAATATTTAACTGAGACACTACGGTCTGTCAGTGCCAACAATAAGCTTTTGCCCCCAAAACACACTCCTCCCATTTTAAACTTGATGGACAAGACATAAACTAAACAAGTACATTTAGTAGGTTCCCATATTTTTATCTCAGTGAACATATTATTTGGCATTTACCTCAAAAATACAGTTATTAGTTAAAGGGGAAAAATGTTGTCATCCTTGTCTTCTCCTAAACCCCAAGTTATCAAAAAATGAGAATGCTGAAAAAACTGAAAGCTAGTTAAAGACACATTATTACCGCAAGTCCAACCACACCTTTTCCTTCAAACAGTCAAATCTTGAAGCAATGACTAATGTAAAGCTAACACGGAGCAAAAGGTTATTAAAAAAAAAAAAAAACCAACAAAGGTCTACAGGCCAAACACAAGCACTTTAGAAACACACAGTTCTTTAGTGAGAAACTGATGCATTTCTGAAGCATTAGCTGGGAGAGGAAAAGGACCAGAGAGGCCTCAATTCCTAAACTGTGTTTTTCTCTGGCATTTGGTATTTCTACCTTCCACACAAATTACAATCACGTAAATATAATTCTTCGCTGAAACAGCCTGGGTTCAGTGTCAGTATTAATGTTATTCTTCCGAGACTTCATTTCCCAGCTGTCCTAGCCTTAGACACAGTAGCTGCACTCAGCAATTTGTATCTACAGATACGCTTACACTTTTTGTTAGACCACTGCAGAGTGCCTTAGGTACAGGCAAGCCTGCTTCAGCTCCATAGGCAAAATCCATCAGCTAGCAAACGTCCACATGCGCCACAACGCTCACCTACATATGTTCAAATTGTGCATGTGCTACTTCTCTCCTGCTTATTTTCATTTTTTGATCAGAGAGGAGGAAAAAAAAATGCAGAGTTACTAGCTTCAATAGCTGTACTCCCACTGCGTGGGCAGAGGATCCCTTGCCAGCTCTCCAGTACTTGACTAATGGTACGCAACTCGAAGTTCAGCAGTCACGCAACGGTTAAAAAAAATTCACGCTTTTCAGTCACGGCCAGGGAGCACAGGGACGGGAGTCTGCCTCAGAACCGGGGGACACAAGGCAGCCAGCACGGAAACGCCGCGTTTGAGGGAAAGC
>NW_009212394.1:0-3363 GCF_000690835.1 Fulmarus glacialis
AGCACAACTGCACTAATTCCCGCTAGCGAGAGGGTTTGACCTGGCAGAGCTGCTCACAGGTCCAAGGGTTGAGGTCCGGTTTGGAGCCGGGCGCGGAAGAGAGCAGTGCCGCACGCTGGCCGACTCTTCCTACTTCTAGTAATCTCTTGTTAAAAGGTTATAAACCTGGGCAGGTGCTGTAGTGTCAAGATTGTTTCTAACATCTTTCTTTTATTTCCTTTAAATTTTTTTTTTTTTTAAAAAAACACTTTTTTTGATTTCTCTATTCCCTCTATGATTAGGGGAAACCCAGTCTCGTAAGTCTGAATGCTTCTACCACGGAAATATTTAGTACCAGCTCTGGCATATTTATGTTGGCTCCCTGATTAGACAATGTGCCAAGCTGTCCTTCGTGGTCTTAATTATCGCAACTTCAGGCCAGCGTTGCCTGCTTACAGCATAATCCCATGGCCTAGAGTGAACCCTGAAAATGCTTAATTAAATGACATTCCACAACAGATTAAGGAGTCAGAAGCCCAAAATAAAGAAAAAGGGAGACTGTGACCATAGGAGTAGCAGGTGCTCTTCCCTTTCAGGATAATGCTCCTGACACGGACCGTTTCATTTTGAGCATATTACAAAAACAACATTAATTGGTAACAGTTTAGGGTCTGCACTTGGCTTCTTGCATTTTCAGTGCAAAGCGATTCAGAAACGTCTCATCTTGGGCTGGTGTATGAATGGGCTCTGTGGGCTCTCGCTGATTTACATCAAGTCTGCGCTCAGCATAATTCGGCTGTCTCCGTAATCGTGTGTGAATTATGGCCTGATCATGAAGTCTCCTCATGTGAGCAGGTGCTGCCCGCCGGGTCGCAGAGCGTGGCTCGCAGTTCACATGGTGCCGCGCCGGCTTCCCCCAGCCTGGAGCCTGGCTGTGCCGGAGAAGGGCTGTGGGGTGGAGACACCCTCGAGCAGCTTTCGCAGCAGTGACCGGAGACTTTGTGCGCTTTGTTTTGGGCACCTGGATGAGGCCCTTTGGCAAAGTCGGTGGATGCCTTTGCTGCTTTGCTGTTCTGAAATCCAGAGTGAGCATCAGCATCAGGCACCAAAAATAAGTTGGGTTTATTATTATTATTTTTAAAAAGAAAACCAAAACCTTTTCTCTCTGTAAAAACTGGCGTGCAGTTATTTGGAACAGACACAATCAAATTGTGTTAGGGAGTCCCCCTGGGAGCCAAAGCCTACGTCTAACCACAGAAGATCAGCATACAAATACAAACGCTGTAGATAATGTTACATTGCACAGATTAGGGCTCAAATATTCAGCAAATCTGTTCAGAGCAAGAAAATGACAGCAAGTGGGGCACATGCAGCACACCGAGCACGTCTCATTCAAAGGCCCATCGGTAAAGGCAGTTATTGCTAATATTGTGTTTTATCATATTATTCCTCAATTATTTGCTCCAACAGCTCTCTTGGCTGAATAAACTGGCTGCGCAGAAGCTGACCTGGAGTGATTTCTTCTTTGCAAAGAGAAGTGGATTGTGGTTGGGTGTTGTGACGTTGCCAGGGATTTGGTTTGTATGTTTTGTGTCCTTCTCCGGTGCTATAGCATGATTTCAGCAATTAAACTGTAGGACGGGAATGAATTAAATGTCTGTGCTAACACAGGGACAGTCATTGGGGGAAGTAAAATGTAGAGGGCTCGGGTGAGGGTGGTGCCCGTGGCGGGTGGGAGGCGATGTGCCAGGCGGTGGGTCTGCCTGGGGGTTTCACAGCATGGAGGGCTGGAGGGGCGGTAGCTGGACAGCGTGGGGGGAATGCATCTGCCTCGTACCTCTGGAAACCTGAGCTTTAACTATCTCTTATCTTACAAGTGAAAGGAGTTTAGTGGTCCCAGCCTAATCCCCGGTGCATATTTGCGAAATGCACCACCTGCTTCGACACAACTGGAAGCTTTGGGTGAGTAGAAGCAAGGGTGGGTTTTTTTTTTTCATTTGATAGCAGAAGCAAGGTGGATTATACCTAAACTGCATCAGCTAAGCTGTGCGAGGAAGTGTAGCACATCATTTCCCTATCTCTGAAATGGAGAAGGTTTGGGTTTTTTTGCTGAGCAGGGCTATTCAGGAGGTGAGTTTTTAGCATGAGCAGTCTCTCACCAAGCTCAGAGGCTGCACACACTTGCTGCCTGTGTTTAATCCCTTGCCCCATGGCTAGTCCCGATGGGGTGCAGAGCAGCAACCTGGAGCGTGTACCAGCATCAAACCTGCCCCAAGCCTGATCTCCGCTGGGGTTTGTCTGCACGCTGAAACACTTTTACTGAGAGCCATCATCTGCCTGAATACTACATGACTTTGCCCAGCACACTGCATTTACCAACATTAACATTTATCATCTTCAGTTGCAGCTGTCCTTTCTGCAAATGAAAAGTGAAAGAGTTTAAAAGCAGCAAGTGAAATCTTACAGCAAAAACCTCTTTTTAGGTATTCCATGGAGGAATAACCCAGGGCAATACATGTGGCATAAGGATTTTTATTTACCTGCAGGTATTTTATGCTTGGAGCCAACAAGTGTGCACTGATTCCTGTTCAGAGATTTATATGTGATAAAAAGCATCAGCTTAGATTTGTTTTCTTTATTCTATATTTACTATCATTTCTCAAACTGAAAACTCATCTTGTTTCACTCTGAAGACCCAATTCCGCAGGGGTTAGAGCATCCTCGGTTTCTCCCAGGACATCTCTCTGGCAGCACATAGCTCTTGGATGCTTTGCTCTTCAGCTGGGTAGAAGATCAGCCAGAGTCAAAGCCTGGAGCTCTTACCCCAGTTTAGTCTTCCTGAGGTGCGTGTGTGTGTGTGTGTGTACAAACTGGGACTCCCCTCGGCTGCAGCAGAGTTTTGTGCGAGTGAAGCCCCAGGCTGAGTGCAGCGCGTTGTGCAGACCCCATCTGAAGGCCTCCTTTGTGGCTGGAGCAATATAAAGGTCTTTAGATCCAGTCTTCAGTCTTGAAAGTGCTTCTTTGAAGTCTCTGGACCTTCACATGTTGTCCAGACTTTCATTTAATGTAGTATTTCGTTTTGGTAGGTTTTTTTTTCTTTTTAAGATTTCAGGTAAGATTTCAACAAGCTGGGGATGTATCGAAATATAAAATACTTGCTTGAGTCTTAATCAATCCAAACTGTTCTCTTAAGCAGGAAAAATAAAGGCTGTTAAAGCAGGCCAGACACTTAGAAGGGAGCAGATGTTTCTCTTTATTGTCAGAACAGCAACCTTTATTAAATACCAAAGAAAGCTCTGTAAATCCGGGAAGGCGGTTGAGTCTATGCTGAGGACACCTCTTCCTCAGGCCAAACAGCCTTTTCTAAGTCATTTGTTTTTCCTG
>NW_009212394.1:3387-7758 GCF_000690835.1 Fulmarus glacialis
TAAAAGCAAAAGGAAAAATGAATATTTAACCGTGGAAATAACCGGATAGTTTAAGTGTGAAAAGAGAACGTGGGAAGTGAGGGAAAAAAAGACGATGCCTTTCACACCCATGCTGTCTTCGCCTTGGAGCCAGGACTAATGAGGGGCTGTTCCAGGGGACCCCTGGAGATGCCTCAAATTCAGCTGGTAGGTCTGGTCACGACACAGTTAATGGCTAGGCATATCTTCTCCTGAGAACGTGTCTGACGAAAAGCAAACAACACGTTATTATTGCCTGGGAATTGCAGAGCGAGGCCTCTGTAGGATGGAGAGCTCTCTTTCGGGGTTGTCTGGAGAGCTCCGGGCGTAATGAGTCTGGTAGTTTTCATTAGCATTACTAATGGCATCTTCCACTTTTAAGAAATAACAAGAAGGTTTCATGAATTAATAAAAGGAAGATTGTGATTGACTAAACAAAGGGTGTGCCAGTCTATGCTGGTCTGTTTTAACTAGGTAACGTCCATAGATACGGCGTTAATTTAATTCTCAGTTGAAATACTCCAGAGGAAATGTCAGATCAATAATGTAGAAAAGGGCAAAGATTTGCTAAGCCTGGCTGACTTGCGTAAGTAACTACCATGAGATAGATAGGGATAAATGCTGAACATTAAGGTGAGTAATCACAACTGTCTTGGGTATCTGAAAAAATCTTCTGCATAAACACTGTACAAAACAAACGTGTTTTAGGCAAGAAGCTGGGCGTTAAAGTAACAGGTTGTTATTTCACACATGACTCCGCAGTTAACACCCATGGGTTTGCTTTTTTTCTGGAAGAGGATAGAAAGCCTCATTGCAGACGTTGTCCCATCCTCCCTAGCGCGGTGCTGAGAGTCCCCGTGCTGCCCCTAATCTGGGGTCCTGCACCAACACCCCTTCGAGCCTGCCTGCGTGCGTACCAGCACTTTTACAGCTTGCTTTGTATCGTCTGGATTTTATCTGTTTTGCCAGCAGGTTGTGTGGGTGCATCTCCTACTGGCTTCAGACCATGACCCATGGGAGATGCTAAGAAGAAGAGAAATCTTATGCCTGTGCTCCAGAGTCAGGGTGAGCTTTGCCTTAGGGCGTTAGGGTTTTCTGCTCGGCTTTGCAGGCTGCTCTGCCTCCCCGAGCCCTTGTATACCTGCCAGCACTCCGGCAGCATCGCCAGAGCTGGGCAGGACTGCTCAGCTTTCCGAATTCACCCGTGAATGTCCAAATCTGGATCGTCATTCTGACTTGAGCCCATCATGGCCTGGAGATGAATCGCGTCCCGTGTGTAGATGGCCATAAAACACCTAAGGGATGGGTAGATCCCACGTTACCTGGGAGACTTCCACGGGACTGGGTAACAAAGGGTGCTCCAAAAGCAAATCCCACCTTTCCTTGTCAAGAAGTGCTTCTGTTACCAGCAGCTCTGCTCAGCCGTGCTCATGGCTAGCACGCTTTCCTTCCAATGAAGACAAGAACAGACAACTTTCTTGGCCTTTGGGCCTGAATCGCAACTATTTGACAGTTGCACAGTAATTTTTCCATGCAATCTTTGCTAAACCGCTCAGAAACCTTGAGGATTTTTTTATTTAAATAACGCTATCTCTTCCAGTACCGAGAGCGAGAGCTCTCCCGGAGCCGGTGCGTGTGTGTGGAGTCTATGGGAACACTGCGATTTCAGAATTGCCAAAACAAACAACAGGTGCCTGTGTTATTTTGCAAGTAGGAGCTCCTCAAATGTCAGACTTTGGCAGAGGAGATGCTTCCTTACAACACTGATCTTCTTACCCCAAAGGCCCCTGGAAACCTGGGTGGTGTATTTACGGTAAAGAACGCCGAGTTGGAAAATATTTTGAAATCACCTTTGATGAAAAAGTCTTTAAAGTGCCTTCCCAGCTACTTGTTCATCTGCTTAATTTCTGCTTTCAACAAAAGTATGGATCAGTATCAGGTTTAAGTACAACTGGAGAAGGCACCCGGTGACTCAGAGAACCCGTAATAGCCTTTTTCCTAGGGGCTTGGCTTACCTACTCTGGAGAATTGAGCATGGGTGTAGCTACACCGAGGTCGCTGTTCCAGTACGAACCTGCGGTTCAGGAACATGGCAAGATTGGAAAAAATGCTTACGCCGATGCAATTAGCCTTCATCCAGGAACCGCGCAGGTTGCACTGATGTCCAAGCAGAGCGTCGGGGCGGTGGCTAGTCGTAGGGGTGCAAGTGGAGCAAGACTGTACGGAGCCGTCCTTCGAGTGAGACTTCTTCACTTCTCCAAGGGATAAAGTACCAGCTGCTGGCTTTTTTGTGAGCCAGGAAAACCACAAAGTGATCTCCCTCTGCTCCAAAGGACCAGCTCATGCCTCAGCAGCCACCCACCCAATATTTGCCGTAGCACGGTGCTGGTTTCCTAGCAAGGTGGCGATGGACAGGATCTGTCCCCTGCGTGACAGGCAGCCCCTGCCTGGGCAGGACGGTGTGGGAGCCGTGTGCCGCTGCTTGCCATGATGCTCTCTGGGGGTGCCAGGGGCAGCCCAGAGCCTCCATCCCCAGTGTCAACTGGCCTCTTACTGGGCTGCTCCCAGCTGCATTTTAAAAGGAGGAAAGAAAAGAGCTGACGGAGCTGGAACTGATTTAAGGTGGAACTGAAACAATAGCTTGTGGCCGTCTGAATCAGTTCCCTTGTTCTGTGAATTTGACTCAGAGCTGAGTATTTCAGAGCCTCAGAAAGAAAAGGCTTATTTCAATTTTGGTTCTAATAATGGGCAAAGGTCACGGCAGCTGGGAGGAGAGGGGAAATGAAAGGCATGGGCTTGGCTATTTTCTCTGAACCAGCTTCACCCGTTCCTGGTTACGATCTCAGCAGAATAATAACTGATATTAAGCAAAGCCAAGAAATGGAATTAACACATGCACAATTACATTACAGCCCTGTCAGGAGTCCTGCTGCAAAGTAACAAGGGCAGCGAGGAAAAGCTGATGGCTCAGAGCAGAGCCCCTCGCTCTGCCGTGCGCAGCCCCTAGCCCCGGGCTCTGCCTGCGCCGCGGCTGGGGTACCTGCCGCTCTGCCCGTGGGGCTGGAGAGGTGCTCTGCTATGTGTGCGCCCGCAGCTCAAGCCTTCTCTCAGCCCCCCCCGACGCTTTAACATGCTGTAAATCCAAACTTAAAACACGCCAGCAAGCTCAAGGCTTGATGTGCAGAGCTGACGCTTGAGCTTCTCCAGGGATTTGGCCAATGTTCAAGCCCAGATCATGGCATGCTGCGAGAGCTGTACGAGAGGAGCAACGAGGACTCCCAGCCCCAGCGGCCAGCCTTCACTGCTCACCAAGACAAACGACTCCACCTGCTCTCAGTCTTCTCATGGCTCCAACTCCCGGTTTTGCTCTCAGAGATGTTGCAGATCTCCGCTCCCCCTCAAATATCCTGTTTTCTATTCATCCATCCAGGAGTGATGGCCTTCACTTCCAATGTGTTATCCCTAGCGACTGCCCCTAACGTTTCTGACAACAGTTTGTCTTGCAAACACATTAACCTGGGGATGGTGGCCAGGGAAACCAAGAACCTGCTGCCCTTGTCAAACTTCCCAGAGTGCCCGCTGGAAGTACAACACATCCCTCCATATCTGTGCAGAAAAGGCACAAAATGCTGTCTGAAACAAGGAACAGGACAGAAGGATGCATTTTATATACATTAATAATAGCAGTAAACCTTCTAAGGAACGTTTACATTTGAAGAGGTTAGAAGAGCTGATGGGATACAATAGCCACGGAAACCTTTTTTTTTTTTTTTTTGCTTCTTGGCAGCGACAGCGTTGCCTCACTGGGCTTAATATAGTGCTGCGTGTCAAAATAGTTGTTAGCGCTGGGGCCTTGCCTCCCACAGGGCCGAGCTTAGCACCTGAGGAGCTAGGCCGTGCGGACACGCCCCCGCGCTGCCAGGCATAGCTGTGGGCATGTCGGCACTTCACCTGTGCCCATCTCTGCTGCCACCCGCGATGCAGAGCCAGCCTGGCTTGTCTTGGTACTGCCTGGATGCACGTACAGGCAGCAAGAGCAAACGGAGGCTGGTAAACCTGGGTGCCAGGGAGGCGAAGGCGGCTCTGCTGTGGGGAGCGGGTGAGTGGTGCCCGGCGCTGTGCAGGGAGATGCTGCCCATGCCCTGAGCTGGGCTCTCAGCAAGCTTGTGTTTTGCCTGGGCACCAGCCGAGCCGAAGCTGCATGCCATCGGTCCCCTGTCTTTCCTGAGCACTCCTACTGGGACACAGCTGCCCACCCGCATGTGTCGTGGGTCCTCTGACCCCTGGGCAACACCTTTCATGCTTTCCTCTCGTGGCAGAGAACATGCCACTTTCTTTGCAAAAAACCAGCTT
>NW_009212394.1:7862-14442 GCF_000690835.1 Fulmarus glacialis
CTGCCTCCGATTGCCTGGTCTGAGGTTATCACACCGGGCAGGGGCTCAGCGCAGGCTGATGTGTCGGACTGGCTTTGCTCTGCCGGGCTGGAATGGTGATGGCCGCAGGAGCCCGGTGGGGCCGGGGAGATGCTGGCGGGCGGAGAGGCAGGCGCTGGCTGCGGGGAGCCCTGGCTGGGATCTCCCGCCTGCTCCTCCATTTGCAGCTCAGCGGGAGCCGGCAGCAGGGTCCGGCCTCGCAGCTCTCCGGTGCCGGCTGCTGAAAATGTGCCAACACACCGACTTTGACACCTGTGGCTCTGGTGTAGCAAAGCAGGTTTGCACAGAGCCGGGAGATTAATAACGAGTATTCCCATGATGTGGTTAACGACATCATTTACTTCAGAGGCTCTTGGGACGGCGCTGACACTCGCTTTAGCAGCTGAAGTGTTTAATGTGTTCTCCAAGACGCTCTCTAAACACAGATAGGGCTGAGCGACACAAATGTATTTGCAGACCATTTTAGGGTTAGCACGCTCCAGAGCAGTGCAATCAAATCATGGTGAGCGTTAGGAACGGTTCTCTGAGAGGATCGTAATTCTGCAAAAGCTCATGATTATTAAATACATCACAAATCTTCCTCTCTGTATTTTTCATACCTTTTTTCTCAAAGTATTACTCATATAATTTTCCCTCTGGAAGTTATTACAAGTGACTCACCTTTAGCTCGAGTGAGCAAACATGACCAAGTGTTTATTCTGTTCACAGCTGGGCAATTTTAAAACCCAGATCCTGACCTTAAGAAAGTCCCCAAGCAAGGCTGGTGGATAAGAGAGTACACCACCGGTCCCTGGAGCATCGTGACTCAGAGGCACATTTCTTATTAAAACGTTCTTGCTTTTAACTCGAGGCGGTCACATCTTGCTGACCGACGTCCGTCCCACCCCACGCAGCATGTGCTGGGCTGAGCTCCCACCGCCTCCCCGGGCGCCTGCTGCTGCCAAGGGGACATCAGCCCGGTGGCCTTTGCCGCCGTCCCACCCAAAAAGAGGAGGGAAATACTTATTTTCTTCCATAGGCAGTTAATATAAATCATGATGGATCCACGTGTTAGTCCAGAGGGAGAAATAAAAATGAGCATCCCCGGGGCGGAGGCAGGATGGGGAGCAGGGGCTCAGCTTCTCACTGTGGCTGCTGCCGGGAAGAGCAGCTCTGGCTTTGCCAGCCCACCCCGTCCTGCCCCAGCCGAAGGCTAGTTTTGGTGGGATTTTCTCTTTGGATCAAGCTCTTTTTTTTTTCCTTGGCACCTGAGATCAGCATATTCATTTTGCAGCGACAGCTAAGGGAAGAGTGTGTGCTAGCCGCCTGCCTGTAAAAGCCCCTTTGTCGCCTGCTGTTAATCCGAGCAGTTTTGCAGTCTCTTTGAACGCTTTTGTCTCGAGTTTTGTTTTCAGTTTGGGTCTCGCCGCCAATCTCACATGGTTTCCTGGCTGGCAGAATAATCTCTAAGCTTAGCAAACAGAAGGCTTATAGCGTGTCAAATGAGCAGGTGAGGGAAACCACACACCCCGTGAGAGGGGAGCGCCTGCAAAGGCAGCAGATGCGATGGAGTACGGATCGGGGAGCTGCAAAAAGCTTGAGCTGGGGAGAAGGGCAGGACTCCAGAAGTCAGGACAGGACTGGGGAAAAAAAAAAAAAAAGAAAAAGAAAAAAAAGAAAGAAAAAAAAAAGGCAGTGCAAAGGCTGGTCTCACAAGCCTTTTTCCGGGCAATTTGCAGAGAGGAAGGGACTTTGGCAGGCGACCAAGAACTCTGGTTCCTCGCGTTGGGGTTTATCTGTTGCAGCAAGGAGAGATAAAGGGAGAGCAGCAACTGAGGCGGGCACGGGGCTGGGGAAATCACCGCCCCTGTGTCACACATCGCCCCGGAGCTGCGAGAAGGGTGGCAGAGCCGCTCGGAGACAAAAATGTGTGCTATGCTGAAACATATGGGAAACTGGCTGGAAGGAGGTTTAATCTTAGCTTGGGAACCGGTGCCCTAAAAGCTTCTGAGCCCTGGAAGTTAGGTTTCATTATTAGCTAATTGGCTGGGATGCATCTCATTTGTAACAAACGAGGAGAGGAAGGATGGGAGGCTGTGGTCGGTGAAAGAGAAGCTGGTAATCTCCTATTTAAGGTGGCAGAAGTTGTTGTCAGCCTGGTCTATCAGAAGTGAATGGGTGGGCTTTCTGTGCTGCTGCATGGTCATGCCTTATCCAGGTGTGTCCCCAGGAAGCGGAGGATGCTACCCGTAAGCCATCAGGGATCAGGCTCTCTTGGTTGTGGATGAAGCTTTGGAGATCACCGTTGTGTTTCGTGGGCTAACGCTCCTAGGAAGACAGGAGTAAGGTAACATGCGTTACATTTTAGGTGGTTTTATAACCTAGGAAATTGCCTTTTGAGAGGGTCAGAGGGGGAATAAAGCAGAATAACTGTAATTCTGTGAGCCTTAAGCTCTGTGACAAAGCTGCTGTAAAAAGACTGAAAATTTCTGTTGGGGAAAATATGAGTAGCCTTAATCTCGCGTTGCTTTGTTTTATAATGCATAATTTAAAAACATGTTGGTATTATCTTTGCACGATATAGGAAGCAGCCATGTAATACTGTCTCTCTGAAGGTTGTATTAGAGCTCCCTACGTTTGCTTAAGTAGCTACAAGGTCAAATCCCAGCCGATATCTCCGAGGAACTGCAGAGCAGCTGAATGGATGTTGAGTTGAGCCTCTGACTTGGGGTGTCCCTCTCCTTGCTGTGCTGTAGATGTGTGTGATAGCAGCTGACCAAATTAATTTGTTTGTGCTCCAGCCTTGCTTGTGAAATGAGTTTGTTATCTTACAGATCCCGTGTAGACCAGCCCAGTAAAAGTTATGAGGGAGTGGTGAGGGGATCCATATCACAGCATAGGAAAAGTTGGGGGAGAAAGAAATCAATGGAATTGAATTCAGAGTTGAAATGCAGCAATTTTGCGTTCAAAACTTGTAATAGTTCTGGAAAAAGTGATCTGGTGGTTTAGGCGTTGCATCTCGTTGAGCAGAAATATTTCAGTGAGGATACTACGGTGTAATTAGCTTCCATATTCCCGTTGAACTGGCTTTGCCACCAGCTCCCGTGTGCTCCTGACGTGCTGCCGGGAAGGTGCGGAGCCCTGAAGCTCCCATTTACCTCCCCACTCCCAAACTCAGGCTGTGCTAGCGAGGAACTGTGCCTTGGCACTCGGTGTGAAATGTTGGCCTCGTTCTTTCACAGCTTCGGTCTATCCGTATCTGAGACAGGATTATTAATATGGTTTTATGTCCCAGGATAACTGAGGTTAATTGAGATTTGTGAGGTGCTTAGATACTGCAGTGATGAGCACAGTAAAAATTGGAGGCAGCAGAAATGTTGGTATTTGTGGGAAAATTTTCAAAAACAAGCCTGGAAATCATCAGAAAAATCTCTCTTCAAAAATAAAAAGAATAATTCATCTCTCTTTTTATAGCTAGAAAATTTAAAAAGAAATTATTGGGAAAAAAATAACATTTTTGTTCACTTTTTAGCAAAACCCTCTGCTTTTGCTCTTATCTGATGGCAAAACAGATCAAACCGAACTCTTTCTGATAAGAGTCGTGTATTTGCCAACTGTTTAAACAAACGCCTGCAAGCTCTGCCTTCAATATTTGCCTGTGGAGGTTGCTGAAGACAGTGGCTGCTTCTGCCCACAAGCCACGCAGACCTGGGGGAAGAGGCATGGGGCCTGAACGGGAACGGAAAATCCCTCGGGTATGGGTCTAAATGGAGTTCGTTTTCTGGTAATGATGTAAAAAAGCCATGAAACGGGGTATATCAGGTTGGAGGAAACACAACTAGTTTCCAAGAGGAGAACAGAGCGTGTTTAAAATGCCGATGGGTGTTCCACGAGGAAGGTGCCTCCCCAGCAGGTCGGTGTCTCCCGGCTGGGGGTTATTCGGGACCGTCCCCCAGTGCCCCGCTGTGCTGCTGACATTTAGATTCCTTCAATACATCTGACATTCATTCTCTGCCACTTGAGTCCTAATCCTGAAACAAGCCCCAGGTGGGCCTGGATCACAGGTGAGTCTGTCTGCTCGTCTCCAGCTTAGGGGCAGCTACCTTCCCTGGGGATTTTTTTGCTTTGTTTTCTTGGTTTGTTTTTAGCAGAAGGAAAGATGAAGTCTTTGATTTGGATCTCAGAGATAGGCGTGCAAATGAAGGGTTTGCTCCTGATAAAATGCATGGAAAATAGCATGGAGAGAGAACAGTATGTACTTGAGCTACTGATGTCAGATTTGTTTGATATGTTCTTCTGGATGGTGGGGGTAAGGATGTGTTTGCACATGTTGGTATTTGTCTGCCTCTGGTTTGCTTTCTGTAAGAGAGAAGTGATGCGAGATGGAAAGGCAAAATGGAAACTGGGAAGCTCGAAGCTTGTGTAATTAAAGTGCGAGTCATTATGCCATAATCTAATGGAAACCAGCATTACAGTAGGTGCCAACAGATAAAACTTCTTGTCCTGGCTCTGTTACAGACCAGCTCGTAACCTTGATCGACGTTTTGCTGCTCCATCCTTCTGCCTCTGCTCCGTCAGTGTCTTTGTGCCACAGTGTCTGACGTTGTGCGGCTGTTTGTGTGGGGAAGGGGAGTTCCCATCGTGACGCAGAGAGGCACCCGTCGCACCCCCCGTCCCACCCTGCATCCTCCTCCTGGCTGCATCCCACCCCCAGCCCACCCTTCCCTGGTGCTCTCGTTACAACGGCGGTGCGCAGGGAGCAGCACGGGTGTTGGGGTGTCCCTGGAGACCAAGTAACCCCCCAACCACCCTGTGCACTGACAAGTTGTTGAGCAACGCAACTCGTATAGGTGTGCAGGCGTGGTAACTGGTGTGGTGGTCCTCGGTCATGAAACAGGGCAGAGCTGGGAGCAACCCCTGGCCCTCGGGTCCCCTGTGGGCACGTGGGTGGCCAAGGAGCACTGCTGCCCCTCGGCTCGGGGCACTTCGCCCTGCGAAACCCCACACCTGGGACGCGTTCGGGCCTCTCGAGGGGGCTCTGCGAAGGGCCAGCACCACGTCCCTGCAGGTTTCTCTGGGGGTGACGCAGTCGGGAGAGCATCGAGCTTTGCGGCGAGTGTCGGTGTCGGCAGCAGCGGGGTCTGCGGGGCCGCCCGGTCACGCTCATCTCATCCCCATTTCCTCTTCTTCAGTAGCACAAAATGAATCCCTCAGAAGTTAAGTTAACTAAATAAACAAATGTGGAGCTATTTATTTTCTATTGTCATAGAAATGCTGTGGGCTCAGGCGGGATTTTGTATTCACTGTTCACATCTGCAGCCCTGCTGTGCGCGGGGTGGGGCAAAGACTATCCCTTTTATTTGCTCCAGCCTCACCAGCAAGTCAGATGGGAAGGATCCTGCCCTGAAGCCACCCCTCTCCAAACACTCTCCCCTTTCCCTCCAGTCCCGAGGGAGTGGAACCACACCATCCGCACGGTAAACACTGGGCGTAAGAAAAACAAACACTTTTTCCTCTCTGGGTGGGGGGGAAGAGAGAATAAAAAGGCATTAGCAAATGTCGTTTTTCCCTCTGAGCCAAAATAACATAGCAGTGCAAGCTAAGGATGCAGCTGTGGTTCAGAGGGGTTTTATTTTTATTTTTTTAATACACCACTGGGAGTTCAAACGACGTGTCAGTGATACGTTGCCTTTTGTAGAGAGCGGCTTCTTTGTCTCCACCCGCTTTTTTTTTTTTTCTTCTTTTTTTGTTTATTTTCTTGAAGCATTTTAGTCATTCCGTTGAGAACGCACAGCTCATTTGGATAAAAGCCTCTGCTGTGACATCCACAGCCCGAATCCGCAGAGTTGTTTGTTTCAAAGTAGTAGTCTGGGAGAATTTATTGAACTGGCATCTCCTCCCGCCCCCCCCTCCATGTAAATTAATAAAATGGATGTTCTGTGGCGCTTGTTAAAAAGCAATAAATCCTCTCTTGCATTTATTGCTTCAAAGGTGAGGAAAAGAGAAGACACGATTTAGGCTTGAGGTAGGATGGCTGGAGAAACTCCGCTTCCCTTGGCGCTCCGTCTCAAATGCGCAGTGCTTTGTTCCAGCAGCCGGAGCAGCTTGAGAAAATGCCCCTGGACCACGGAGGCCCGATCCTGCAGGCTGTCGCCCGGCCGAAGCCCCCACTCTGGGTGCGTTCACACCCCCGGGCCTTTCCTCCGCAGGCATCACGTGTTGTAAATCCAAGCCCCATGCTGGGCTCCAGGGGCGCAGAGGAACCTCCGGGAGCAATGAAACAGCGCGGGGAGGTGTAAAGGAAGCGCTTAGGCTGCCGGGGGGCTTTTGTACGGCTGAGTGCCTCTTTATGTCTATAGGCAGCTCTGTACATCTTGACACTTGGTGATTAGTGCGTGATGATGTTAGTCTGCGCTTAATGGTGCCTGAGTATCTCTCAATGCTTTGCAAATCCTGATTAAACAAACATTGGTTAATAGCTTTTTTCCTTTCTCTTTTTTTAATTTTTTTTTTTTTTTTTTTTTTTAACTCCCTGTTTTACCAGGAGGAGGGGAAGCCAGCT
>NW_009212394.1:14576-31077 GCF_000690835.1 Fulmarus glacialis
TTGGTTAATAGCTTTTTTCCTTTCTTTTTTTTTAATTTTTTTTTTTTTTTTTTTTTTTTAAATCCCTGTATTGCCAGGATGTGGTGAAGCCACTTTCTTAGTCTCTCGTGCTGAATCAATGGCAGCACTGCAAATAGAATCAAGCGCCCTCGAGCTGATCGCTGCTCTCCTTGGCTGCTGACTCACAGCCACAGACAGACGGACCCAGCACGAGGTCCGGGGTGGTTTCCATCCCAAGGCTTGGCCTGAGCTGCCCGCGGTGGGGTACTGATGTGGAAGAGCAGTGGTCAGGGCTCATCCCCATGCTCCGGGCTGCCAAGTGACCATGGTGCAGGAGAGAGGTGGGAGGTCTGGCATGGGGGTGTCTGCCACGGCAGCCCCCTTGGGTTCCATCCCGTGGATGCTGGCAGCTCTTGCTGACAGAGGTTCCTGGGTGCCAGGAGCCCCGTTGCATGGTAGGTGTATGTGGGGAGAGGGATCAAGGCTGCTGGCTCCTTGTGCAGCGTGAATTTAAAGGCAGATGTGAGCAGTTATGGTCTTCGAGGAAAAAGCAGGTTGAGGGAGTGAGCTCAGGGCAGAGCGGGGACGATGGGCAGGGGGACT
The DNA here is from genome assembly GCF_000690835.1 of Fulmarus glacialis. NCBI lineage: Eukaryota > Metazoa > Chordata > Aves > Procellariiformes > Procellariidae > Fulmarus > Fulmarus glacialis. Next base: position 15,180 of record NW_009212394.1, read on the forward strand.
TGTGACCACAAGCACGGCCTCCGCCTCTCCTGCGGCCTCTCCTGCACCAGCAGCCTGCATCACAGCAAAATCATGGCAGAAAGGGGCGTTCCTCCCTCCTTCTGCCTTGACTCGACAGTGTCTCTTCTTTTAGTTTTTGACTTAAAAACTTCCTGGCTGGCTGACCAGAGGCAAGCGCGGTTTCATGGGCTGTGCGTAAGGGATGCCTTGGAGAGCGTTGATAATATTAGACCTTCACAGCGGGAGAGGAAAAGAAAGTCATGGGGGCACCAGCCCCTGCAACGTCCTGAGCGAGCCTGAGCCCTTGGGTGAGACTTTGCTATAAGGGGACTGCAGGCAGGTTTAAATATATTTAAGTCCTATCAGAAACAGAGAGCAGAAAGGATCATGAGGATGTGGTCGATAGGCACTTAAGCGCTTCTTTTGAAACCACAAACCCCAATCTTTTTTTTTTTTTTTTTTGGTCTTTACTTCTGCTGGGATAATGCAAAAATGACTCGGCTTGTGGCATTTTCTGCGAGTCAAACCGAATTAAAGGCTGGCTGTAAATACCATGAAGGCTGGTGGGGGGTTCAGATGCTGGACTCGGAGGGGACATTTTGGAGTGCTGTAGGTTTTTCTCATTCCAGCTGCTCTTGTGGCTCTGAGGAAAGCAGAAAGAGAGCGACCTGTGCAGAGTGTACCGGGCTTTTCCAGCTTAGCCCAGTGCGGGTCCAGCGGGGCGGCAGGAGCTTTGCCCCATGCATTAGATTAGACTGTGAAAATAGATTAATCTCTTATCATTGCACGCAGCGTATTTTGCAATCGGGTTTTAAGTCTTCCTGTTGCAAAGTGTGCTTGGCACTGCAAAAATGTACTTGCATGCTCAAACGGAAGAGACCAGACTAAATGTCACCCTCTTGCCACCACCAATGCAGTTGGCATTAGCATTTGGCAGTGAGGATGCTCTTCAGAGTGACAGAAGCTTCTACAAATGTGGGCTTTGTGTTGGTAAGGCTTGTGTGGGGTTTTTTGTTTAGATTTGCTGATTTGGAAAGTAGTTGCTCACCAGAGGAAGCCTCTTAATCCGTGTTTCCCTGCATCAGAGCACCTACCAGATGGGATTTTCTTTCCTTCTCTGCATCAAAGAAGGCCTTAAATGCCCGTGTGAGCTGCGTGCTGGCTTTCCCTGCCAATAAACTCCTGATGGTAATCATAGCCACGTGGTCAGTGTCCTTGATCCGAAATTTGTCATCGCGCGTTACGGCTCACAAAGCCTTGGCTCGGTCTTTCAGCTGGAGTATTAAACCTGATGACAGATGCCAGCTCTTCTAGCTCCGTTGTGGTCTCTGGAGTGAGCAGGATCGCGAGTGTTTTGCCGGCTAAATAAAGGCTTCCGCGTAGCATCGGCTGCTCTACCCGAATGTGTTTGCTTCCGGCATGAGGTCGGGCTTCAGCACTTAGTAGTGGTGGCTGGGGCAGTTAATGTGGAGATACGATGGTGTGCAGGGGGGACTCCTTTGCCCTGGAGCTTGGGATGCAAGTACCAAACCCTGCTCGGCTCCTGGGACCCGAGTGCCTGTTGCCCTTGGAGACCCCGGGCAGGATATCTCAGGAGGATTCGTTCCTCTTTAGGGATGCTCTCTACCCAGCGGCAAAGTGTGGAAGGTGATGTTTTCTTTACCTTATTTACTCTGGGAAAAGACCCATTCTTTGTATTTTTATGGAACAACGGAGGCTAAATCTAAGTGCCTGAGGCTTTAAAGTAAAATAAATAAATAAACTTCAAAAAAAAAAAAAAAAGGGAAAAAGATTTAATTCTGTTTCCAAAACATTCTTGTGTTTAATACAGCAACGTAAGTAGGACTCTTGAATCTTTCTGTGAAACAAATTATTACCTGGTAACAGCAGGGAAAATGATTTCAAAATCTTTTCCAAGTATCCAGAATATCACAAAGCAGAATTACAGAACCCCAAACCACTTCTGAATGGCAGGTTTAAAAGCAGCTTAGGTGAGAAGATGCCTGAACATGCATATTTTGTAGGTGGATGAGCAGCAACGAAGTGTGGCGTTTCCTGCCTTTCCGAGGGTTTTTAGTGGGTTGGCTGATCCTGATCTCCCAAGGTAATGAATAAGGATGGGGAACAACGCCTGCGGCTCCAGGGAAGCAGTAGGGAGAAAGGAGGCAGGAGGAGAAATAAATTAACAGGGATTAGAGACTAGAGGTGTGTGGCTCCCGTGGTCGAAGGACTTGGTAGGAGGTTACTTCTGCTGGTCCAACAGCATTGTGCAAGCGCTCTGGAGACCATCCCATGAACCCAGGGACAACTAAAACTTAAAGGTCGGGTTTTAAGCCAAACAAACAATGCTGGCCCTATACTATTTCACATTTTTCTCCAAGGTATAAAAGAGCCCTGAAGGCAATATTTTTGGGCTTTATGCTTTTTTTTTTTAACTAGGTCTTTTGTTCATCTTTCTTGCAAGAAGATAAAGTTGGGTCTTGATCTTTATTTTCTGAAGGATTTCTTGAAGTCCTTGCGTGCTGGGAGCTCATGCACTGGGCTCGTCCCTCCTCTCTCTTTGGAGACAGAGGGGCCTTGTGCTATCAGCTGGCATGGGAAGAGCAGCATGTGAGCTCTGAGCTTTCCCTGCTGCCTCTTGGAAGAGGCAAATTGTGGTGTTTTTGGTAAAACTTCAGGCGAGTCCTTTTTTCAATTTTTTTTTTTTGTTTCCTCATGATGTCTTAAAATCACTAACTTCTTGGTCACCATTGGACCTTTCCAAAAAGGCCTCTTATTTTTCCTCATATCATGGCAAATAAGCAAGAGAGGAGGAACCTGCTTTCCTCTTCGCTCCTTTGCCCCAGATGAACCAGCATTGCTCTGGCCCAACACGGTTTGCTCCAAAAACCCCCAAGTCCTGAACAAACTTTTGATAAAGTTTCCCTCTGAAGCTCAAGCCTAAGCTAATCTTTACTGATGATCCCTGTGGCATGTCAACTTTTTGGGGGCTGAGGCACAAGAGCAGAAGGACCTGACAGGGCCTGGGCTCCCTCCCCTCGGCCAGGAAAGGTAACACCAAACGTTTTCTTCTGACCTTTCCCTGGCAGCCAGGCTTGTGTCTGATGGAGACCTCTGAGCTTGCACTTGATTAAACATTAAAACCTCATCTCCTTTGAAGTAAGAATCCTTTTTCCCTCCTTCTTGTTAAGGAGATTTATAGCCTGGCTCCAAGAGTTGCCTGTGATGCTATGATGTCATGGTGTATGATGAAATTTGTGCTCCGCTCCTCAGCGCTCACCTCAAGCCTCTTCTGCACACGTACAGACCCTTGGATATTAAACCAGCAAAAGGTGTCAAAACACAGCCGAGCTACTGTGATATACAGCACTCTCAAACTCTTTCTTGTGTTACATTTCCTAACCTTGGTCACTTGAATGTTGCTGCAAAATGAACTGCAAAGCACAGCGCTGGTGGATTTATAGTGGGCAAAGCTATCTGCAATGCACGTATCTCGTGGAGTAAATATTCCAGGGGGAGAAATAAAACATAGCTTTCTGATCTGTCTGTCTCCAGCATCTTCAGTTCAGTCTTTTTTTTTTTTGATGCAAAGTTTGAGCTGCAGAAATAAATTAACCCTGAGGTGTTTGGGTTTCTCTGCAGCTCTTTGGCTTTGGGAGCCAAGGAGACCTGTATGCTTTGCCAAGAAAGATGGACGTTGGTCAGTGACACTTAACCTTTTGTGTCCTGTCCCATGAGAGTCATTGATGAGACTTGGGAATTAATGCCTTTGAACCCTGGGAATTAATGCCTCCGGGCTGTTCAGAGTGCAGCTCAGCCCCTAGATCGCATGTTTTAACTAAATTGGTTACAGAACAGATATGTCTAAATTGGTGCGAGCCCCTTTGTGTGGACACTCCTAAATCAGTTTAAGAGTGGCTGGTATTGATTTTAACTTAATGTGGTTTGTTACTGAAGTAAGCTGGATCAATAGTGCTAAATAGGTGCAATTTCTTCTGTTGACTATGCCATGAAAAACTTTCATAGAAAAGATGAGCAGAAAGGGAAAAGGATTGAGTTTGTTCTCCTACTGCTTCCCAGTGATCATTTATCAATTTTTATGGCCAGCTTTGGGATTTTTCCCCAAAAGACATCTCTTTGAATGGAGCTTCTGAGACGGGAATAGAGAAATGCTGAATCCAAATCCACCTTAACAGGGGATTTCTAGGAATACCAAGCTTTGCGTTTCACTTATTTACCACCTTTACCTTTGAGCCAGGAACCCATGCAGGGAACCAGCACCTAAAGTTGTCCAAAGGCTGCAGGGAGGATACTGCTACGTTGTTTGGGCAGTGCCTGGAGCTGTGCTTTGCCATAGACTTTCTGCATGGCCCTGGGGAAATCACGAGGACCCTCAGCCTCATTTACCTAGGAGTACCGCTGGCTGTGCATAGCATGTTTAGAGATTTTCTTGCACTAATTAAATTAGGAGGAGGGCACAGAAATATCTTTGAGGGATCCCTGTGTGCAGGCTTATAGTCCTCCTGCCGAAAGATCTCTGCACTCGCCCTCAGGGCGAGCAAGAGGAGCAGGGTCTGGGGCCCCATCAGGAAAGATGGGGTGGAGGATTGCTATAACGAGAATGAGCTGCCCTGTCTCCTCATTAGGACTCAGGCTCCGTTGAATCCAATGAAGATCTTTGCCTTCAACCTCTCTGTAACCAGCATTTAGCTCTTTCTGTCAATACCGTGGGTTCCCCCCTCATACATTACGCAGCAAGCCTTGCTTTCTCATCGCCTTTCCAACGCTGCCGAGTTCAGTGCTGTTGTTATAACCCTCAGAGTTTAGCTACTAAACTTCATTTATTATAACAGCTAACACCAGTTATGGATCTATGCTGGCCATCAGAGCCTTGCATTGAGTCCCTCCTGGCCCCTGTGGAGCAAGTGCCTCCCTGCCCCATTAGCCTAACGATGCCTGCGGTGCCCCAAGGCTGCTCCCTGCCTCCGGAGGGGCCGGCACAGGGGCCAGGCTGGCTGGTACTTCACACCCCTACTGCTCTCATAGCCTTTGCATGAGGAGAAATCTGAATATCTACACTATCGCACCTACGGACAGATCACCTGTGCGTGAATGTTTGGTTTCCACCAGGTCTCAGGCAGGTTTCCCTTTTTCCCGTCTTCCAAATCTCATCCCTGAAAGACACGTGATGGAGGTACCTTCGCACGCTCGGCTCATTGCCATGCACGTCGCAGTCAAAATCTCATTTTCATTCCAGAAACAAAAGTTCTGTCAATTCGTTTAACTGCACAGAAAACACCAAACAAGAAATAAAGCCCAATTAAGAATAAAGAGAAGGAAGAGGCTCAGTGTAATAGATTGTTTTGGTAAGCGGTTTCGTCAGCTCCATTTGCAAGCTGTTGCTATGTGAACCTGCCGCAGGACCGGGGCTGGCTTAGGTGCAGGCAGGGCAGGCAGGGTCGCTGGTGGGCTGTTGCTCCTAGCTCTGGGGGCAACGAGGAGATATGGATTGTCTCTCCCACGAGGGGCTGTGCCACCAGACCCCAAGCGACCCCTTTCCTCCTACCGGTGGGGATGAGCCAGGAGCCAGGTGGTTGCTCTCTGCCGTCACCTTATTTCACAGGGGCAACCCCACTGCGAGCTGCCGTTGGATGTGCTTGTGAGGCTCTGCCCCATAGCAGCAAGACAGCAGGTGGAGGAGGCCACCGTCACCACGGTTGGCGGCCTTCCTGTAGGCACCGCCAGGCTAGTCCTGGGGACGGCCCCACGCTTGCAGGTTTCTCACAAGCTTTCCCTTGACTTTTCCCGTCCCTTCAAGAGATGACCACTTCAAACAATGGTTCTGCTTTCTGATGCATTAAGACTTGGAAATCTGCCATTCACCACAGCTGCGCGTTTGAGCCTGGGTGATTATTTTGGGAAGTGAACCGTGGTGATTTGTGTGTATGTGTTTTATTGGCGAGCAGGATGTTCCCTATCTACCTCTCCCTGGCTGTCTGCATTTGCATTGGTTAATAAAATGGATAATGTTCAATGACTTTCTGATGGGTGAACAAGATTTGGCACACAGGATGTAGTAGCTTTTCACGAAGGCTGAAATTTCATCCTGGGAGATTGAGCCCTCTGTGGCAGCCATACACAATCCATAATAACAGAAGCTTTTAAGCCATCCGTAATTGCTTTCATATAGAAAATGATTGCTGTAAGTTAACTTCATAATTCTAAATCAGTGGCTCTCAGTAGGATTTCAGAAGCTTTAATTTGCCCTGAATTATCTGTAGAACTCACACGCAGTTCATCTATGCTCTTTGCTGATTATGTTCCTTGTCATTCTGACCCAAACTTTGTCTATTTAATTTTTGTCTCCTCTTACTGAAAATACACCCATTTCCAATGATATCTCACCAGCAGTAATGACTCTGACTTGTGAACGGAGTGGATGACGCTCTCTCGAGCTGTCTCCCTTGGAGGCCAGCCCATGCTTTGAACCTGTCATACATTACTGACTTGGTTGGGAGGTAACCTTGGGTTGAAGGTGCTGGTACCTACCAACGGGGCATGAGGCCAACCCAAGAGGGGTAATCATGGTGGTGGCACCTGGATTGGTTCATGCCATGGTTCCTCTTCTTCAGCTGCAAGGAGGAGGGAAGGACATCACAGCTGGCTCTGTGTGCACCCAGCACGTGGGGGATTCCTGGGCATCGCGTTAGATGTACCGTGATGGCACGTACAGCGCGGATGTGGTGTCAGTCTGGGGGTACCTCCCTAATGAGGACAAAGCTCATGGCTGGGTTGTTTGCCAGTCCCAAAATGAGCAGGGGGGCCACTCCTCCCCTTATGGCAGCAGCCGCCTTGTGCAATGTTGAGTGGCAGCAGATGAAGGGATTGCATTATGGCTTGTCTCTAGAACTGTACATCTGTGTCAGCTCTTTGCTAAGTCAATAAAAAGGATGCTGAAAGAAAAATACTTTTAGGCTTCTGATATCTTTATGCATCAAACTGATTGGGCAATGAGAAGCTCGGATGGTAGCAGGCATCGCAGTGTGGCTGGCTGATGAATTTTTTGTCAAATCATAGGTGAGGGCTGGGTCTTGAAAGATGCTGGTAGGTTGCTCCCCCAGAGAAGGCGGCAGTCATGTGGATTCCTTTTCAGTGGTAGTTACTATGCAATTTGGATAGAAATCTTCAACCAAGGAGCCCGAGGTACAGCATCAAGAAGGGGAGAAAAATCACTTTGCATGTTCCAACAGACTAACAAATTACCTATGGAAATGCACTTGAGAATATTCCTCAGTAATTGGATTTCAGCTGTTGTTTCAGTGTATGTACCCCCAGGCTGTGAAGGTAAAAGGACTCCACTGAAATGCTTTGAAATGTTCTCTGGCACCTACAAAATGTGTTTACTATTAAAAAGTGAAACCTGCAAGTCAGAACGCTGCTAAGTGCAGTTTAAAAACAAAATTGCACCCCTGCAGCATAGCTCAGGGTGCTGAAGCATCTGGTTTATCCAGACGGTCTCAACCCAGAAACATTCCTGTGACTTGAGTGGAGAAGTCCTGTCTGCCGTCTTCTGCCAGGGTAACGCGGGCACGTCTGCGTTGTGCAGCAGGATGTAGAACCTGCTGCGGGAACCCTCGAACAACGGCTGGTTGGAGTTGAGGAGTCCACGTGGCCTGGAGCAGGCTAAGAAACACATAGGAGGGTTTGCAGGATGAGTTCTTCTAGGTTTTGGTACCTCTTGGATGCGCTGGTCCTACCCCTGGACCCAAAGTTGCTCTTTACAGGCTTGAAATACATAAAAGTTGCTGCTTTTGCAGAGCATGGGGAGCAGTGGCTTCTTAAAGTACCTGCAACGTGTTTGATGCAGAACACGTGTGCTCTCGGGAAGCTGACCCTGGATGTTTGGCAGCTTTTTCTTCAAATGCTACTGACATCTCCGGTCTTGACCTTGATGCTGAAACTGTAGATGAAATAGGGAGGAATAAACTGTCCATCCACATCACATGGTGGCCACTGAGTTTGACATGGAAAAGGGGGGAAATGTGAGGTGACAACTTGGACAGAATTGAGTCTGGATGCTGAGAAAATATTCTTGAATTTGGGAGCAGAAGGGAAGCAAAGCCTTTTTCCTTAGTCATATGTATGTCATAAAGCTGAAGCTATGTTTGCATTTTTTTTTTTTTTTAAAAAAAAGGCAGTCTCAGTTGTCCAAATTCTGATTATCAGTGGCCACATGCTGCAGTCGTACGCTCACACCGTGGCTCGCTCTATCTGTTCCAGTGGAGATGTACACTGAGATGAAAAGGACTAGACTTGCACCCCAAAAGCTCTATTTACAGTTCCAAATCTAACTGTGAATTTAAGACATTTTGTCGTGAAAGGATGCTGATTTTGATAAAGGGAGGGCTCCTTCAGGGACCTCTCTTCTGGGGTTGCCTTCAACTTGTTTGACACAGAATGACATTTCTAAAATTCTATAGAAAACCCAAACATCCCTAACGTGAAAAGTAGGACTTTTTTTCACAAGGGTTTTGAGCGTAAAACGGAAGTTACTGTGTGTATGTTACACCTGTTGAAGAGCAGGGAAACAGGAATTTTTATTTCTCCATTAAAATAGCATTTAGACAAGCTGAAGTCTACCCGGCTGTGGGTCACCCATAAGCAGAGGTGACTAAAAATCACTGACTTTCCCCGCAGATTTACTTTTTGGCTGAAGATAAGAGCCGGACTTCGAAACCTGCACACCTCTACCTGAACCTTTCAGATCCCTCTGCCCTTTGGAAGGAGCCGAAAGTAAACCTGGCCCTGGCAACTGCCCTGGTCTGCTTTGCGGGAGCTACACGGAGGGAAATAAATCTGCTCTGCCGACTGAGGCAACTAGTTCTGTGGGTTTATAAATGCTCCAATTGAGTGTTTTGACACGGCAGTCAGATATAGTTAATCTTTCCCTTGACCTCCCGATACCGGAGCACAGGCTGAAACCGCTAGTTAAGCACGTCCGTCTCCTGTTGTACCATTTGCGCTCCAGCGCACCGCCTAATCAAGTGTAATATATCTCTGGGTAAAACACACACAGTGCTTTTCACAGCTATTTAAACAAAAAACAGACCTCAGTGCATTAGTTACGTACACAAGCCACACAGAATCGCTGTTCCTGTGGTTAAGAAAGAAGTTGGATGGGCTGGGTTTGTTCCAGGGAGGAGGTGTGGGAAAGGTGTGGGAAATGCTTGCTTCCATCTGCCTGAATATGAAAAAATACCCACCTGGTGTCATCCCAAAGGACGTGCATCCTGATGGGGGGATGGTTTTGTGCCCATAGTCCCAACCGAGGTTTAGGACAGGTGGGGTTGGCTCTGAGTGAGGTCAGGAGGATCTTGTACAGAGGCTGCACAAATTATCTTGTCTCCGTGTCTGGTAATGATAAGTCTTTCCTACAGCAAAGGCTAGCTCAGGAGACAGTCAAATTTGGGCAGGACAGTAAGCTACAAGGATTAGAGGCGTAGTATTTATTTGAATTGCTGGGCTTTTCTGTTTGACAGCACAGCTGGATCTGTAAAACATGCTGTCCACAGAGGTTTAAGGATGACTCTGGTATCTCAGAGCAATCTTTCTCTACAAACCTCGTAAGACCTGTTTGCTTTTGTTAGACGTATTCATCCCAGCTTTTCTTGGAAGAAACTGGGAATGTTTTGACAAGAGGTATATTAAGGGATGCTCTATTTTTAAAAGCATATAATGAGGCAACATCAGAGGATGTGTGTGTGCAGCGACCACGAAGGTGATGCAGACAAACCGCAGGAGCCCTGAACTCGGGCAGCCGGGTGAGCTGTCAGATGGAGGGAAGGAGGTGACAGGGAGGTTGCTGAAGGGAACGACGTTTTGTCTTGGGCTGGATGCTTTGATGGGACCCAAGATTTTGGAAAGTGAGGCCAGAAGTCAGGGAAACTGGTCCAGGAGTGTCCACAGGGCAGCTCATAAGGCAACCAGGAAAAAATAAATCACGCAGAAAAGAAAATGGGAGAAGAAAAAAAAACATGTTTCAGCATTGATCCAAATATTGGTTAGGTTTGCAAGTAAGACAGTTGTGCCAACAGTGCCCAAGGTAGTCTGTGACTTCTAAACGAAGGAGTTAAGAGATTTTTAAAGGTTGGGAAGCACTGGACTGGATGACCTCCTGATACCCAATCAAGCTTTATATTTTCCTATGATACTTCAACAGTTTTCCCCCGAAGGATCCCAGATGCTTTCTCCTGTATTTTTTCGAGCCTCCTGTTTGATCTCCCTTGGTTATCGGTGGGGATTCATCGATGTATCTCTGCTAAAATTCGACAAAGCTTCTGTTTGAGAACTCTATTTTACAGAGCAGCTGATATTGAGAAATTACACAGCTCGGGATAAAACATATCCTAACCCACCAAAAGTCTCATATGCTGAAGTACGAGGTTCCTCCAGGCAGTACAATGTATAAGCCCTATATAAATGTCTGTGTGAAAAGAAGTTACTTAAATGTCTTTTGAATCCTCGCTCTCCCCAGCCCATCACAAAGCCCACCCGTGACCTCCGCGCCTCCCTCCCTTCCCCGCGAAACAGAGCCGAGCTCTCCTTCGGGAGACGGAGGTGAGACCCGCCGAGCTAATGTTTGTAAAGCTCTTTGAAGGCGAACGTTAGCGTGTACCTGCAGCAGCAGCCTGTCTTGTGTGCGCTTATTAACATTCAGGGCATGCTCAAATAGCAGCTCTGTGGCGGTATGTTAACTGTACTGATAAATCCCGTGTAAAAACAACACTCCACCGCACCGTGAAAGCTCCTTCCACCTGGGAACATCAAAGCCCGACACAAGCACGGTTTGATCCTCGCAGCAGCCGGGGTTGGTTCGCGCCGTGGTGCAGACGGGGCCGTGGGGATCCGGTGCCGGGCAGGGTGCGGGGACACCCCTGATTTTGACAAGAGAAAGGCAGTTCTCGGGGTTTCTTAGCAAGGGGGTCTCTGCACCAGAATAATGACGTGGTCCCAAGGTTTTATAAATATAATATAAATATGCTGCTGGGACCTGACTGGTGCTCTCTGGAAGAGGAAGGCAGCCTGCAAATTGCTACAAGCAGATTCGGGCTTTAGCAACTAGAAAAAATATATCATAGTACATTTTTTAAGTCTGCGTCTTCCATGCTATGAAAGGTAATTGGATGCCGTTGTAAAATCAAATAGCAACGCGTATGAAAGCAGTTGTGCCAGCACTGGAACCTGGGGCCTGCCTTGTGCAGAGTACTACAGGATTGCATCCTGTGCCGCCTTTAAAGGCTGCAATCCCTTTTAAATGTATTTACCTCCCCTAAAGCTTTGAATCCAAAGCAGCTTCAAAGCAGGAGGTACCTGTTATTAAATTTTTTTTCTTGTGGCTTACAATAAGTTACTTCTGTTAAAAGAGACGGAAAATTTCTGTCAAGGAAAAATCACCAAACCACAGAATAATTTAGGTTACAAGGGACCTCTGGAGGTCTCACAGTCCAACCTCCTGCTCAGAGCAGGGCTGACCTCAAAGTTAGATCAAATTGTGATTTAAATGTGATGACATTTATTTATATAGCGATAATCATATAACACTTGAGTGTGTCAGTTTATATTCGGCCTAGCTCTTTTGAGTACAGGGGTAACTGGAGAAAATGGTCTGGGATTTTTGAGATTAGTATCTAGATAATAACGTAACCATCACCACCTCAGGATATGTTTTGCGAGCCCGGCACAAGCCAGGATCTGAAAGAAGCTGTGTGGGGCAGGAGCAGCCTAGCCTGGGCTGGGGGCCAGATGTGGGCACAGCTGTCGGGAACCAAGGAGGGTCCTGGGGTCCCCCACGAGCCCAGTCCCCTGGGCACCCATGTGCCAGGTTCAGCTGTCCATGCTGCCCTTCGCAAAGCAAGACGTACCCTTAAGCCCGCACGCAGTGACCTCAGCCCAACTCTCGCAGCTCTGCCGCGTCCCCATCCCCGCTGCCCTCCTCTCCCAGCCATCCAGGAGGAGCTGGAGGAAGAACAGAGATAGGAAAGCTTTAGTTCAGCAAATCCATAAATCATTTCATTCGATGATTATTTATGAACTAGATCACAAGCTTATGACAGTAGCTCTTAAGAAAGAGTTCCTGGCTGCTGAGCAGTTGGCATAGTTGTCCTCTGAGAGCATTAAATATGCATTTGACACAGGTGACTGTGGTGGTTTCTTTCATTAACCCATGATTTCCAACTTTCAGCCATTACGGCATGTATTATGCACAAACACGTTAATACTTTGTAATTCTACCCTAGAGACTTCATTAGGAGTGCATTGCCCTCTCGCTGAGATGTCGCAAAGGTCCTGTCTTGGCTGGATTTACATTGCCTGTGGTGTCCATCCTCCACCCAGCTCTCTTGCCTTGCTTATTTGAAAGCTTTTTCCTTCATACCGTATTCAGTACTTGGGGATGGAGACTTCTGCGGTGGGGCAGGATCAATGCAAGTTGCTGTTCTTGGCTGCCAAGTACAGCAGCAAAACATGACCTTCCTGCTGTCCTCACTGCTCCTGCCGGCTCTGGAACGTTTTTCAAGTTTTTTTTTTTTCTTGGGCTGATGCCAGACCAGGCGTCCTCACGGTGCAGCACCCCTCATCCCTGTGTCTGGAAAGGATGTACCAGCCCGGGCAGCCCTGCACACTCGCACCTATCTGCTCGGTGAGGATCGAGTAGCAGCGATGCACCGGCTGAGTGTGGACACGAAAGGGGTTAATTTTAATCGAAAAGGGCTGCGGGGTCCCACTGCAGCTCTCGAGCAGGTTTGGCACTGTCACTTCATGGTGTCACTCAACAATTAAAGCGAATACAGGCAGTGTTGCAAAGAACAGATTAATTAGATTTGACAATAGCACTGGGAACCAACTTAACGTTAGAGGAATCTGTTTGGGGAGGGAAAATATTATTTCCATTGTTTGGTTCTTGGCTTTCTCTTTAAACAGATTTCTAACTCTTGTGTAGGAGTAGACATACTTCATGTGTCTAATAATGGTTTTAATAAGCGTGTATTTTAGGTACCGCCGCTGTAGAACTTGTCACTCAGTATGAACCGGGGAAAGTTGCTGGGTTTCTCTAATATTGGAAAATCCTGTGCAAAATTTTCCCCCTAACCTGGGACGTTGGGTGGATCTGGGGAACTCTTTCCTTCCTGCCTGCTCCCCTGATGCTCTCCCGTGGCAGAGCTTGTACCAGTTGCCAGTTTGCACCTTTGCCTCCCAGGTCTCGGGGCGGTATCGGACATGACTGAGTTTGATGCAGCAGCTTCTGGTTCCCACAGAAAGTTTTGGAGATTTTCATTGCTCTTAATCTCCAGCAGTTATTCTTTTCTGGGACCATTTTGCACTTAGTGGCTACATAGCTACATTGCCAATTTCCAATAATTCTAGTAAGGTGGGCATGTCCACCTCCGCTGTATCTTCTCCACCTACAGCTCCCCAGGTCTGCTGTGTTACCTCTCCTACAGCTGTAAAATCCTAAACAGCCTCAGGGTAAAATACATTTAAAACCTAAAAATCCTCTTTATTTCTTCCTTTTATCAAGGGCCTCACCTTGATGTGCAAACTTTTATACCATGAGCTTCATTGTATAAACCTACTAGTATGGATGACAGCTCCAGTTTCCTTTAACATTGAATATTAGCATTTATTATTTATATAGTGCAAACAATGTGCCAAGTTTAGTATAATTGTCTTAGTTACTGATGATATAAAAACCTGATTGTTATTTTTGTGGCTTTATAAATCCAGAAATTTTGATGCTCCAACTTTGAAAGGTGGAATCTGCAACTCTTTGGCAGTATTTGTTAAAGGTGGGAAACTTGGTTGATGGACTTCTGGATGACTGTACCTGAGTCACCGTGCCTGTATGAATAGTTCAGATGTCGCAGTGGTAGCACTTAGATGCATTTGTCGGGGATGAAGGATTAACAAATGATGGATTAGGCAAATTAATCTATGCTTTGTCAGGCGTACATTACACAAGGTTCAATTTAGGCTGATGGATTTATTATTTATTATTTATTATTTGCTGTTGTGTGTCAGCAAGTGGCTCTTCCTAACATTATGATGTATGATAGCAGCCCATGGCTGAGCTGCTGTATATAAAGGTCATCGTTTCCGTAATTAACCCCATTTTTCATGGTCTTTTAATGCCAATACATTAATTTGCATTGGCCTGGAATGTGACAAAGAAATGCATTTCCTTGGGTTAGGTTTTCTTAAGCTGAAGAGCTCCAAAGCCTAGGACTCTGACCACAGGCTTTCGGGGTACAAGCACATGCGTTCTTCAGCAGATTGCCTATAGCTGAGATTCTCTGACCCAGGAATATTTTCAGGGAGAGAGGAAGGACTTAGAGGTGCCTGCAATGCCAGTTTTAAAAAGAGATAAGAAGCGTGGGACTTCAGAGTGATATAGCAGCATAAACCCTTCGGCAAGAGGATAGCCGCTCTTGAATTTTTTCTCTTTTGGGCCTCACGTTGAACCGTCGCAAACAGATCTTTGCAACAGAGAAATATCCAAGTCTTACAGGCTGCAGGACTGTCCCTGAGGATACCCAACAGCTGTTTTTCAGTGTGTTTTTTAAGGTGTTGTGATCTCATTTCCCACCCCCTGAGCTACCTGACTCCTCTCCTGCAGCCCGCTCATTCCTGCCGAGCTGGGTTTTCGGGATGTGCTTGGGGATTCTCCCTGGGTTTCACCTCCTTGAGTCCTGCCCAAGGCTTTGGGAGACTCCTGCTCCCATCTCGTAGCCAGCCTTGCACGAGCGGGCTCTTGGAGGTGGCCAGCTGGGAGCTACCCCCTTGCCTGGCTACTGCTGTCCCTATTCCCAAATAGTGCCAGTAAGCAGGAAAATGCTCTTTTCCCCCCCTCCTGGTGCAGGAATTGGGGCCAGCCTTTCCTGTAGAGCTGAGGCTCTGTCGCCGCTCATGTGCAGCACCATCTCCCCATCTGCCTGCGAGGGCAGGGAAGCGGCAGGGGCCTGCCTGCCTGGCTGGTCCCGCGCTGGCAGCAGCAGGTTTCGCTCTGAATTTCCCTGTCTTTGTGGCTTAAATCAGAACCTTAAGGCTGGCAGAGTGCCCTGCTTAACGATACCACGGGCTAATCATTTACAGCAGAATGCAAAGGCAAAGAAGTGTGTTTTTAATCTTTACAAATGTATCTAGATAAGCCAGGAGACAGACTTATCTTTTGCATTACAAGAAAGTGGGGGGGGAAATCCACGCCAAGGAACATTGCTGTACCGTCCTTGGCCTTTTCTTCAGCCTTTGTCTTTCTCTCTGTATCTTGCGCTGTTGAATTAATGGGATATGAACTCTGAATACTTAAGTGATCTATTCATTTTAATTAGCTTCCTAATAGCTTCTGGACAGTGATCGAACATAACGTCAGGGACCTTGCTGTTTACTTCCCAAAGCGCAGGGCGCTGGCGAGATGCCTGCTGGTGCGCGTTCCTGCCCTGCCTTAGCTGCCGAGTGGCCTCCAGGACCAGAGGAGTTTTGGGCAGGTTACACCGAGGGAGGGTGTGAATGTGAGGAGGTGGAAGAACACGGCTGCGTGTTTTGGTGGCTGTGAGTGCTGCCTCCTCTTGGGAAGCTCCGTTTCCCCAGCGCTGAGCGTGGGTGGGATGTCTGGTCTGCCTGGGGCTGAGCAGCCCTGGTGCAAGCTCAGCTCTCGCCGGTGGGATGGTTTCGATGCAGGAATCGCCCGTGAGCTGCTCCGGCTCGTGCGTGCAGAGGGCTGCTAGTGCTCCTCACCGCCCTGCCACCGCGCCAGCGAAGAACCGCATCGTTCCGCAGCCTCCGAGCCGCCGACCGGGGAAGCGTTCCCACCAGATGGGCCTGTCTGGATTCTGACGGCATCCTC
>NW_009212394.1:31101-31731 GCF_000690835.1 Fulmarus glacialis
TGAGGAAACCAGCAACGCTCCTCGCTTTTCGCTGCGCGCGCACGAAGCTGTGAATGGGAGAGAAGTTGAGGAGCTCTCGAGCAGCCAAGACTGGGGGCAGAGAAATTCACACCGTTCCAGTTTACCGAAGCTGTGAAAGATGTGATAGATGAATCACTTTTGCAGCAACCTTCTCTGCCACCAGATTCCCTGAGATGTTAAGTTTTGCTGTACGCGGTATGTACTTGAGGAAAAGATAGAAGGGATGCTCTCTGAATCAGGAGAGAGTCTGACGCACAGAGACATTTTCAGGGGAATAATTTACATATGCATTCCCTTTCTAAAAATATCAGTCGCAGTATTGCCTCTATTTTTGCGTGCAAGGCTCTCTAGGCTGGTAGGTGGATAGAACTGGGAATCTGCACTTAGACGGATCCAAATACCAAAGGTCCATGGGGGCCGCAGCATGGGATGCCTTGTGCTTTCCTCAGGAGGCAGAGCTTGGAGATGACTAAGCTCCAGGTTGGGGTTAAAAAGGATATATTCAGGCTGGCAATGCCGCAGATGTCATCCACACGTGGTCTCATGAACGCAGCCCGATGGACAAGAGTGGAAGTTGGTCTTTGCCTGTTCCCTTCAGGAGAAGGCCGG
>NW_009212394.1:31776-39723 GCF_000690835.1 Fulmarus glacialis
TCGAGGTTGGGGTTAAAAAGGATATATTCAGGCTGACAATGCCGCAGATGTCATCCACACATGGTCCCATGAACGCAGCCCGATGGACAAGAGTGGAAGTTGGTCTTTGCCTGTTCCCGTCAGGAGAAGGCAGTCCTGCCGAGCGGAGGGCAGCGAGCCCCTCTGGGAGGAGCAGAGAAATATGTAGGAATGTTTCTTTTCCTTGGGCGATGGCTAAGAGAGCTGGTGAGAAACAGTGTTTAACACACCATGGTGATTTCCCTGGAGACTGGTGGGTAGACATGGTCAGCTGAAGGGCCCTTCCCACCACAGCGGCCCATGCATCACTCCATCCCCACATCTGCTCATGCTGGAGCCCTGTGGCTCCTGTCGAGGGATGTCAAGGCTCTGCCTCCTGGCATTGAGAGGGCAACTGAGTTTTCAGATGCTTTTGGCATTGTCCTGCTCAGCTCTTGCAAAGTCAAAGGTGAATTCCCTTTGACGGCAGTGGGAACGCGTCTGGGTCTGCACTGAGCTCAGCCCATAGTTTGTGAGCGCTGGAGTTTCATCTCAGGGGGGGAAGGACGATGTGGAGTCAGAGCATACCCTGTCTTTTCTTCGTTGGAAGCGGTCCTTTCTTGTGCCCTTTTTGTGTGTCTGGGGGGCCCACCCCCCCAGGGACAAGACTGTCCTTAGTGTCCATCCTGGGGACCAGGCTGGACTGCAGGATGAGATCAGCCTCCTCCCGACATGCTTAAGGCAGAACCTGTGTCTTGGCTTCATAATAAATTAAGTAGCTCAACAGAAACACACATTTATCTTGAACTTCTGTCATGTAACATCCTACAGAAACAAAGCAGGAGGAGTGCTTTGATGTCACTCCAACAGTCTTCCCAGGTCTCCCATCTGGGATTTACCTTTGCCTTGGGCCTGTTAGGGACTGGTGAGAAAAGAAAAAGATGAGGGGGAAAAAAAGGTACAAACTGACCATTAATAAATGTAAGCTGGAAATAAAGCAGGTCTTGCTACCACCGGAGGGGTGAGGTTATGAAACAGCTGTGCAGCAACAGCGTGTCTGAGTGTACGTGTGGAGCCTGTGCGGTTTTACGATGGAGGCTGATAAATTTATGGAGGGGATTACACAGCCCAGGCTTCGTGTTAGCAGGGACCGGCCTCTGCGGACCCACTGCTGGGAATTTTGCAGAGCAAGAGCTACACCGATACACAGTCTTTGCGGTGAAGGTGCGGCCAAGCACGGTTTTTGCTCAGTTACAATGACTGAGCTGAACTAGGGCAGATGCTCTCCAGCGGTATCGTGGCAGCCTCCTCAAAACGGGCACGTAGGGCTCTGACTAACGGGGAGAGAGGAAAACATGCAGGGCCGCAGCTGAAACACCGGGGAAAATTTGTAAAGTGTTTTTTTTTTTTCTCTTTTCTCTGTTGGTTTTGTTAGTAGGCTCAGGAAGTCCCATTAACGCCCACTCACTCCAGTAACACACATCATTTTGCGCCTTATTGTGTCTTCTATGAAAAGCTGGTACTGAGGAAGCAGTCGTGTGCTTCTTTGAAATCGTCTGTCAGAAAAAAACACCACCCCGAACAAACAAACAAGCGCACAATCCCCGAGCACGCCGGAGATTGATTTGTAGCACTTTTCTCCCCCACCTTATCTTTTCAGAAATGTTTTGGCAAGCTGTGAAAAATCAGAGCCCTTTGCTGTCAAATGCAATCTATTTCCGAGGGAGCTGCGTTAAGGGCTCCGGGTGGGTGTTCGGGCTCTGCCAAGGAGCTGAACGATTCCCATCGAAGGGATGCTCGTCCAGAAGAGCAAACGCAGCCGGGAAGTATTTTGCAACCCGTGAACGAGGACAGGAGAAGAGGGGTGAGAGCGGACCATGTGGGCTGCAGAGAGAGCTAGGGGAAAGAGATGCCACACCAAATGTAATACAAATGGGAGACAACCTGCCTACTCATTCATATCTAGTATTTTTCTAAGTGTTGCTGTTTTTCTGCATCCCGTTAAGCTTTTTGATTTGTTTCCATCTGTTCGGTATAGATCACTTCTGCAGTTTACTTAAAACACAAATACCCTTTATGAATCTCTACAGATGGTTTTCAAAGACTTATAGAAAGACAAAGATAAGATCAAGAAAATCTTGAGTGTTCGCCTCAGGGGAAAAAAATGGGACAGTCGCTTTGCCTTGCAGCTGCAAGCCACGTCAAATCAGACACTTTGATATGTTTCATTTTCTGTCTGAAGTCTACATCTGAAAGGCAGCCTGGCTTATTTCAGTCAATGCGCAATTTTTGTTAGTTGGGGCTCTTTCTCAGCTTCTAAAAAAGATGCTCATTTGCATCCTAGAACAAAGACAGCACTTTTCCCCCCCTACATTCAGTGCGTCTTCGCCAAAAACTAATCATGCTGCAAAGGGTGTGTGTAGGGGGGAGCTGTTTTTCCAAGCGGTTCTCTCCTGCCGCGTTGGCCCGAGCTGCAGCAGGGACGGGTGCTCGTCTTCTTCGCGGTGGCCTCGGTTGAGGTCTGGTTGGGTTTGCGCTGATGCTAGAGTCTCGGTAGCTCAAGCGGGACCCCCAGATCAGAGTTTGGTTTTGCAGAGCTGGTTGGCAGGCGGTTGGCACCCCCTTGCAGCCCCGAGCTGAGCGAGCGGGGTGGGTGTGCGTCCCCGTGCCGGGGCCCTGCCGCCCGACCCTGCGGGATGGGATTTAAAACCCTAAGAGCAGTGATCGATGGGAAGTGTAGAAGGAGATGGGAGAACATATCCGCTGGAGGACCGTGCTCTGCTTGGCCAGTTTCATCTGCTTTTTGCTCTGAGCTTCCCCCCCAGGCCAAGGCTGAGGCTGGTATAAACGACATTAACTCTGCGAGAGATGCTAAACCCAGTCTCTGTGTAATGCGCTGCTTGTGTGTTTAAAAAACCCCCAATCACTTCCCAGAGAAACGACATGAAGTAGGGTAGCTGCTGAATTTCTGCTGCTCTTCATCTAGTTTAGACTCCTTACTTGGGAGCGAGGGGGACTCGCACTTATCATCTTTCTTTTTTAGTGCCGTTGGGCCCATCCCAAAGCCATCTGAAAGCAAAAGGACTCTCCCCCCTGGACTTCAATGGACACTGATATGGGCTCTTGAAGATTCGCCTCAGGGGGAATCAAAATCTTTGCAGAAATTTGAGTATTTGCATTGCAGATAGGGAACCGGCAAAAAAGAGAACGCGTCCACCTTAAATGTGCAGCATTACTAAGAGTTGCTTGAAAAAAACCAAACCGCCAACTTGTAGGAGTCATGCACGTTAGCACTGGACTTTATGTGCAAAGACAAGGTGTGTATTGTTTGCCCAATTAAAAAGATAAAACCCGTAGACCACAGTCAGCGAAATGAGCTGTGAAATGAGTGATGACTCGCTGAACAGGCAGGTGCACGCACAAAAGCATATGCAAACTGTTCTACTTATCTAAAGACAGGTTTATTGCCTGGTCATCAATTTATAGTGAGGTCGCTTCGGGAAATTCGTGGCCTGCCTTTGTGCTGCGCTCTCAGATAAGCTGTAAAAGGAGCAGCATCCCCCGTGTTTTTCTTGCCTTTTGGAGCGGGAATGGTTATCAAGGGTGGAAAGGAGGTAAGAGAGAAGTGGAAAGGCAGGGGCTTGTCCAGGGGGAGCTGGCTGGGGGCACCATCGTGGCACCAGTCGCAGCGCCCAGTCTAGGACTGGTTCAGCGGTGTTGGTGCTTGCAGGTTCCTCCCCGGAGTGTGTCCTCCGCCGGGAGAACTGCATCCAGCCCTGGAATGCGGGGACATGAAACAAATGCGTTGCGTGAGCCTCACACCCAGACATAAGGAACTAAATTAGGGAGGCGCGGGTGTGCGTTCAGCACATTTGTCTGGACCCCAGCAGAGAGATTTCGGAGTGAAGTGTGTAAACATTACAGATTCCTACCCTATATCGAGCCAAGCTGCTTTCGGTAAAAACGGGTGCTTGTAACAAATAACTAGAGAGATGAAGTTCACAAAGATGGTGCTGAATGTGGATTTGGGCCCTCCGGTCACCTCGAGCTCTGTCAGTGTTTCTTTGCGGGGAGCTGCTCACCCAGAGTTTTTTGTTCACGGCTGTGAGCCCCAGGAGAGGGGGCATCTCCCGCGCACGCTGTGCGAGCAAGAGGTGGCGTGAGCTAAAATACTGATTTTAAACCCTGATACGATGGAAATACCAGCAAATTCTATAAATAGGGGCGCATACATGATGTTGCTTGGCGCGATGATGTTAAAAATCATTTTGCAGGGAAGTCAGAATACAAGAATGTCGCTCGCGATCTTGCACACTGAATTTGCAAATGAAGCGGGCTTCCTCTTTCCAGCTTTCCTTATAAGTCAGAGAGTTTACCCTTCCTGCAAGAGTTTTACAATGATATAAATCAAGCCTTTTCAAATGAGCATGTGTGGCTTAGGGATTTAGGATTTGCCTCAAACAGGTAATTTTATAGTTTGTGTTAGAAGTCTGTGTTTCTAGAGGTTAATGCATCTCATAGGCTCGGCTGTGAGACTTTAACAAGAAGGCAAATTTGGGTTCATTACTGAACATTTACACCTGAAAATGATAACCATATTAGATTATTTTGCATCCAGGTAGTGAGTCTGCGAACCAAATAATTGTTGGAAAATGTCAAACTGCTTGAATTGAGCATGTAATCCACGATGAATAACCTCATCTGATGAAACTTCTCAAGAAATAACTACAGCTTGATCGCCAGCCACTGAATTTGCTGCTCCTGATCTCGAGTCATAGAGACACATGCTTTTTAACCGAGAGGTTCAGGAAATCCGAAGTTCATAAAGCAAACACATCTGGCGGCTGTGCTTGCGATGGATTTCACACTCCAGCCTGGCTCTCTGACATCCGTCTCCAAAGAACATTCATTTCACAAGCAAGGGTGAGAGCATGGCTGAGACAAATTGGTTATCAAATTAGACTGATTACAGATTTTTTTCTTTTTTGTAACACCCATTCTGTGAAATTTCCTTTTCTCAGTCTTCAGAGAGTTTCATACTAAGGCTTCAGATCTAAGCCCTGCCAAACCTCCGAATTTTTTCAGGTTCTGGCCTATCTCGGTTTAAAGGGACTGCGGTTACCTCCCAAAGAGACCCTCACCTAGCGCCGGGCAGCAGAGAGCTGCTGGAAGCAACTGCACTTCTGAAACAGGGAAAAGAAAAAGGCTGTTAAAGAAAGAGGGATAATCAGCTGAGTTGAAATTTCAGGTTTCATGTCTTTTGGCTTGCTGAACAAAGTTTTGTCGTAGGACAAAGAGAGAGAAAAGACTTCTGGGCGCTGCCTGTAATGCTTTTTAACCGGTGCGGATCAAACAGGAGTTTTTTTAAGTAGATGAGTGTGTGCCGGTGTGCATAATGCAGGGGAGGTCTCTAGAGGCTGATATCATAGAAAAGAGGGGAAACACAAGATATTCATTATCAAGTTAATACGAACATTTAGTTGCCGTACGATGGAAAAGAGAAAGCGTTGCCATTGCCCTGTAAAGGATCTTGTAACACTCACCTCCCTGCCCCTTCTAGCACTCAGCCGGAGTTGCCACGTGCTCGTCCCTGCGAGCCGGGGGGGAGCCCTCCGGGTCCCCAGAAGGTCCCTGCCTGGGCACAGGGATGCAGGAGAACTCAGTAAGGCCTTAGTTAACTGAAAGCTATGGAAATATGTCACATGTTGTACCAAGTCTGCACAAGGTCTGTCGCAATGTCTTTGTGTCACTCCAGACAGAACGATGATTTTATGAAGTTCACTTTATAAAGGATTGACCCCGTTATCCCAAGGTAACGGCTGCCCCTGCACTAAGGCACTTGGGCAGTGAGGACTCGCCCCTTGTTTCCAACGTGTCTCTGATGCTGCATATTGTCGTTTTCTGAGAACAGAGGAAAGGATGGAGAAGAGAGAAGACAAGAAGGATCGAGTGTGGTATGGCCCTGCGGCGACATCCAATCCTGGAACTGTTCAGTCTGGGAACTGTCATTGATGTAACACACACCCATAGGTACATTAATAGCACTGACCTTGTACTTCCAGTGCTTATATTTGCTAATTATGATTTTTTTTTTTTTTTTTAAATTTTATCCATAGTCAAAAGAGTCTCTGCTTCTGAGAGGTCAAAACTGCCATTAAAATTAAGAAAATAGAAGCCCCCAACTTTATTCTTGGCTTTGCACGTATTTGCCTGCAGCCATATACTATACTATATTCTTTGACAGAGTTATGTGCCATCGCTATTTCTCGTTCCTAGCCACTGCAGGTTTTTGATGAAGCTGAGTTACGACTGCAGCTGCAAAATACCGTATGGCATTCATAATATGGGGGTGTGGTTCTCATAATGAATTCAATTAAACCGTGTGTTAAAATGCATGGTGTGCAGCACCATATCTCCCACCGGTCGCAGTGTTTCCAGCAGCTGTGTGCCGTTGACTCCGTGCCCTTCACCTTGGAGGGTCGCTTCACCTTGTCTTTGGTTGTCGCCTGTTGGTTTGCCGCAGTTAAGGTGTTGCAGGCTGAGAGGTAAAAGGTGCTACCTGGTACCAGTGCAGATCTGGGGGAGGCTGAGCAGGGCGTGGATCCAGACCTGTCTGGAGGATGGCGATGACCTTGTGTGATGGAGAGGATGTTTATGTTCTCAGAAAAGACAAATGAAAGGAGGCACAGGAAGGATTTGAGGGCAGACAGAAGGTTTGGCTGCAGTAAGAGTTAACTGATGGCGAGACATTCACAAGGGGAGACAATTTGTGAGCTGAGATTTTTATTTTTGCCTTTCTATTCCTGACCTTTGCTATAGGGAATTGAACAGTGCAGTCATCAGTTCATCCCTCCACATGCAAGAACGTGGTTTTCAAAAATCTATCCTTAGCTTTTAGGACCTCTGGGGAGTGCTCACAGCAGCATTTGAAACAAATCCCTCACGCATAAAGTAATCAGGTTTTTCCACTCACCTTTTAGAAAACGTCTGTCAGTTCCCCGCTGAGCCGGGCTGCTCCGCCGAGGGGCTGTGCCCCAGGAGGGACTGTGAGCACAATGATAACGCAACTGTGCTGTGACCACCCTCTCCTCCTTTATGATATACGAAGGCACTTGTTCACCTGGTAAAGAGGGACTAGCAGGCTGCGGGGAAAAAAAAAGAAATAAAATTGAGTCCCACTGCTGTAGCGAAATCAGAACAGAGATTTTGCTTTGATGAATAAGAAACTTGCCAACTTAAAAATGGTCCTTGGAATATACGTTCACCGTGTCTGCAAAAGGGGGAATGTGTGGCATGCGTATTTATTTTTAAGAAAGTAATAAAGTACCTTGAAAGAAATGTTTTAAAAAGTTCCAACAATCCACCAGATGTTTGCAATTTTGCTCAACTACTAGAAGTAAAATGCAGAGTACACTGCTGTAAGGAATTAGCTCCTTCAAATGTCCGCCTGAGTCTTGACGTTGGCTTATTCAACAGCCATCTTCAGCCGAGAAACCTTTAACTTGAAAGATCATCTCCCCGTCTGTTACTAAACACCCGAGTAACCTTTCACAGCATAAGTAGTCTCCTCTCCCACAGATGAGCTCAGGCACTATTCCCTGTGCTCAGATTTTCCTGGAATTTCAGTTCTAACCTGGGTGATTTGTTGCAGGTCGCTTAATGTCTGTCTTGGAACTGTTTTGGTGAGATGCAGTTGGATGAAAGATTGCTATTTTCAAAGAATTAACTTCAGATGACCCGCTGGAAGAGCTCAGACTCCCCGTTTTGTTATTTTGCCTCCAGCAGTTTGTTTTATTGCAAGCCCTCGAAAAAATTCTCATCCCTAGGAAACACCTCCTTCGGGTTAGACAGCGACCGAGCCTCGTCCCAGCTGTATAAAACAAGGCTGTTCTTGTTTGCACAGGTGGAGCGCGGCCGACCCGGCCCCGGGAGCCCCCCGCCCCGCTCCGG
>NW_009212395.1:0-264 GCF_000690835.1 Fulmarus glacialis
TAATTTTCCCCAAGTTGAGTCTGGTTTACCCATGACGGTAACTGGTGAATGATCTCCCTGTCCTTATCTCGACCCACGAGCCTTTCGTTGAATTTTCTCTTCCCTGTCCAGCTGAGGAGGGGGAGGGACAGAGCGGCTTGGGTGGGCACCTGGAGTCCAGCCAGGGTCAACCCACCACAAAACCCTATCGAGGGGGTTTGAGGCTTCGAGCATGGGACCTTGCAAAACTCTGCACTCAGGATGATGCCTGGGAGCCTGCTCAGA
>NW_009212395.1:314-5785 GCF_000690835.1 Fulmarus glacialis
TTCCCCCCAGGAGTGGTAATTTCTCACCCTGGGGTCTCATTTCCCCCACCTGCTCTTTTCCCTGCCATATTTGACATCTTTGCTGCAGGTTTTCTCTGCACGTGGATGCCTTTTTGCACTTTCTTTGGAAGCTCTGTGATTATTCCTGGTGATGCTGAGACACTGGTTTGCCTGTCCCAATTTGCAGCCCTGCCTTCTCCTTGGTAGGCAGAGCTCGGCTGGTACCTTTGATGGAAAGAAAGATGCTCCAGGTGCCATCATTCACCAGCTCCTTACTTCCTCCAAGTTTTCCTTTAGTGAAGAACCTATTTTTGTTTATTTTTTTTCATCCTGCCTAATCTAAACTGCATCAGTGTGTGTCCATTTCAGGCAGGATTTTATATTCCCCTGCAGTGTCCTTCCGTCATGCCGCACACTCGTTAAACAACATGTAAATTGGCATCACTGAGGAGGAGCTGGGCTCTGCGGTTATTAGCAGGATTATTCTCATCTCCCACAGTTTCAGCGAAGCTGCTCGGCTGGTATAACACAATTCCCCCTGACGCTCGTCTCCGCTGTCGGGGAGAGCGATGCTAATCCGGGACTGAGGATCAGCAGCAGGTACTGGGAGGAAAACGGCAGACCCCATCACATCTTTCCATGTTAAGTGATTTCTGATCCTGAGCTCCTGTTCTCCAAGCCATGGTTGTTTAGAACATCGCGTCAGCATTAACATTCCACGCTGAGTCTTTTCCGAGCAGCCCGTGGGCTCTTTCGCAGTCGCAGCTCCAGTGCGGGAGTGCATCGCATCCTGCGCTCATCGGTGGTATCGCTGGTTTTGCTTTTTGCATCATGTTTTCTTGCCTAAATCAGCATCCACAGCTTCCAGCACTCATGGTGGGTGCAGCTGGGCATTTTCTCCCTGCAGTCGATCTTCCACGTTCCTCTCTCCCTGTTTATTTGATTTCTCGCTGTATTTAAAGCCAGCGGTGGTCGGTGCGTGTTTTGCAACCTTCTGCTCCTGTTATTCATTTCTTAGAAACGAAGAGGAAGGAACCACAAGCAATAAAGAGCCTGAGGTTTGAGGACTGCCTGTTTATTTATCAAAGCTAGAAACGCAGTGGCTGAAGAGGCCGAGAGGAAATCCTCAGTGCAAATGTACCTCAATTAAATTCAGGCTCGTAAGCCAAAACTTGGGGGTGGGGGGGCATAGCCATAGCAGCTGGAGGGGGGGGATTTCCTTCTGCTGCAGTTTAAGATGGAAGTGTTACCACTGCCATTACTGCCAATAACATCTTAGTTTTGCCTTTTGCACCTCATTTTTGCACCCCCCGGGATGGCTTTCCTGCATTGTGCCCGGCTGGCGCTGGGGAAGCAGTGCTGCCCATCTCGGTGGCGTCTTGGCTCCCCTTGCAGTGGGATTGCACACAGCTGGTGGCAAGTGGGTGGCTGTAAACCAGCCCCAGGGATGCAAACACTGGCCGGGAGGCTAAGGCCAGCCATTAGCTGCTGGGGAGAGGCGATGAGGAGCAGCAGGATGGTTCAGACGCCAAAGCCGAAGATGCTCTGAAGCCCAAAAAGGACAAAAATAGGTGTCTGGATCCTGAGGACTGCTTAAGATCTTCTCCTTCGGAAGTAGCAATTACCAGATGAAAGGGAACATCTTCAACTAGGCGTTTTGGAACATCTGTTTTGAATTTCATGCATGTGTTTGGGGAAGCAGGGAAGGCTGCTCGCTGGGTTGATGGCTGGGCAAGGCGAAGGGTGTCCTTTAGGGAATACGGCTGGTTGGTTATGAAATGCGTTTTGACACCAGGAGCGATTTCCACATCTCTCCTCCTTTTCGGACTGCGTTGTCAATAACTTTCCAAAGCGCTGAGGCTGGGCACGAGCCGGATTTCTGTTCGCGGGAGGGCAAGGGGCCGTCTCCGCGTGAAGCGGCGAGTGGGGGGATGTGTACGTGGTTTTCTTTTTCTGTTTTGCCCCTCCTCACTACAGAGGAGGCATTGGCATATAATTACTGCCAGCTTTAATCCAGCCAGACCAACTGTCTTTCTGGCAAACGCAAATACAATAGGAGCCAAAGGATATTGCACACCCTAAATAAAACCATTACAGCCCCGGGGCCTCACCCAAGCCCAGTCCGCAAAGCATCCAGGACCGGCTCAGTTCAGTTTTCCTGAGCCTGGAAGACTTGGTTTGATGGCAATGACCCATAACTTTATTTTTTTTTCTTAGTTTCCCCCTGCAAAGCCACCTGCACGCTTATGGCCACCACAGCACCTGCCAGGAGCAGCACATCTGGCCGGCGTTAGCGAGCCCGCCGCGGGATGCGCTTGGTTCAGGGTTTTCTTGCTAAAATTATTAGCGACTTTAATTGAAACCAGAGGTGGGCAAAGGCACGTCATGCGGACGCACACCGCTGGCAGGCGTGCATGGCTCAGCCCGGCGCGTGGCTGTGACCAGAGTCCTCGCGAACCGCTGCCAGATGCAACCCGATGTCCTGCCCATCGGTGGGATGGACAGAGATGTCAGGCACCACACAAGGTCCCGCTTGGCCTGGAGGAGCCACCCAGGAGCCAGTGCATCCCACCAGGCTTTTCTTCCCGTTACTGCTCTGAACTGGGATTTACTCCGAAACCTGGAGGATTTAACTTTCTATCCCTGAGCAAATACAGCCCGAAGTGATGCAAATGCATGACCTCACCCAAATCTCAAGAAGAGGTAAATATTGCATCACGCTACACGTGCTGTATCCTTTGCCCCAGTCGGAGAAGCTCTGCCCAAGTACACCCTGCTGCAAGGACAAACCAGGCCAGGGAGGAGGTGTATGGTGGGAAGGGCTTTCTCCTCGCCACCCAGTTTAATTATCGGTATCTCGGCATATGCAATGTGATGGATGCTGGTCCTGCCCCCATGCAAGGCTGCTCTGGCCACTGGCATCCCCACAGAGCTGCCAGCGGGGAGGAACTGGGTTTCACAACCCATCTTTCCAGGCTCCCACAAGATTACTGGAGGAAAAGGAATGTGCCGGAGAAAATATCCCAACTGCTGTTAAAAGGCACAGCTTTCTCTTGCCCCTTTCCGGGACGGACATTCCTCCACCGCACCAGACACCCTCCTCCGCCTGGCAGCACCCACTGGAGCCAGCCCCGTGTCTCCTCCCCGTCTCGCCCTAGGGTGCCTTTGCCCTCCTGGCCTCCCCTTCATGTGCAAATAATTGCAATCGTGATAAGCAGGCTCTTTTATGAAGAAACTCTTTGCTTTTCCCTCACAGTGCTCCTGGGACAGAGCTCAGTCACTTTATATCTGGACAGTAAATCTCCAGGCTCTCCAGGGGACACCCTCCACGCAAGGCAGTAATGCTTCTTAAGATGCTTGTTCTGTCTGGGTGAAGAGCATGCCAGCCAGTTGCAGCATCTGTAGACCATTTGCCAGGAGAGCCCAGGCAGCGCGGGAGTCTCGGTCGAATCCCTTTTGGCCAACCCTTTTGAATCACGGTGAAGGTTTCTGGGCTACCCGCAGTAGAAACATCTGTGAGCTGCGGCAGCCCGCGGTCCCAGGGTGAAAGGTGCATCCCATGTCTCGGGAGGAAGATGGAGAAATCTTCCTCCTTGGTCCTTCTGCTTCTGAAAGGCGTGAAATCCTTGCCAGGCAAAGGCTAAGGTAGTCCATTTTCTTGATCCCACTCTTTGCGTCTTCTGTTGCTTCAAAATGCTGGGAGCGTCAGGTGATGAGATGTGGTCCTGGGCAGTGGAGGGCACTGGGGAAGCTTGAATTGGTTTGGTGTTGGGTCACCTCCTCCTGGGTGATGGGACATGGAAAAGGCTGAAAGTGGGGATGGCTTTCTCTGATGTGCCTTCTCTGTTGGGTCTTCTTAAGGAGCTCCACAACCCCAGTCCACGCATTTTGCCTCCAGCAAGAAGAATACCTACAAGTTCTCTGCAGAAGATCTCATTTCATCTGGGGGCATGGCTGGGCCGTTGCACTCGCCCTGGTTTCTCTCCCAGGCTAGTTACAAGCCTCTTGGACTCTCTCAGGCAGCTTTGGCAGGTGCTCTGCTTTTTGAGCTCCAGCGCTTGGGGAGCCCCGGCCACAACCATGAAGTCTTTCCCCAGCTATTAGAAAGCGGTTACGTTCGTTGCATGTCTTTTCATTGCCAGAAGCTGGTAAGTGGACAGGTCCTACACAAATAAACTTCTCAAGGGCAGGGAGTCAAAATATCCCTGGGCTTGTTTGGTGGAAAAAGGTTAACCAGCGTGAAGTCTATGAATTGCTGCTGACCCAACTTTGTTGACAAAATACGGTGTTATTAATTGGAGTTGACGGCAAACCGCCTGGGGATATTTAGAAGGAGCTTGTCTATCACAAGGGCCGAGATCTCCCTGGGAGAAGATCTGATTGGGCTCTTTGAAGATGCACCTAAGGTCTTGGCCATGGCTCTGGTTTGGGGTTTTGTTGCTGAGGATGAGGTGTGGGGGGGTCTCAGTCTCCCACAGTGGCCATGGGAGCGCAGGGACTCGCTGACAGTGAAGCTGCGGCAGTCAGAGAAGCACAGGAGGAGCCCACCAAGAAGCCAGGCTCCTATAGGGCGAACTGAAACCATCTCTGTTGATCTAGTTGAAGATGTCCCTGCTCATTGCAGGGGGGTTGGACTAGATGACCTTTAAAGGTCCCTTCCAAACCAAACCATTCTATGATTCTTTGATGACTTATAATGAGGCTCCTGGGTCCCTAAATTCAGGTTTCTGCTCTCAAGCTGAATCCTACCCATAGCATCATTGCCTGGGCAGGAGCAACAGCTTCATACTGAAAGTGAAGTTCAGGAGCGTGACCTGTGCTGCTCCCAGCGTGGTCCTAAATCTCAGCAGCTGCTGACCGCTGCGTTGGCGTGGGAGATGGCCACTGTCACCCTGCCGTTCCCCCAGCCCAGCGGCTTATTTTAGATTGTGTCAGGGCAGTGGTCGGTACATGGCCCTGCGTGCCACCGCAGCATTTCAACCAGAGAAGAGCCGCCGTCGTGGCAGCCGAGCACGGCAAGCTCCAGAGCCGGCTGCTCCTATCGCGGCTGGCAAGTTTGTTCACAGCCTCTCACGGCAGCGCGTGACAAACGGCTTGCTTCCCTCGGCTTGGAAATGAGCAGAAAACCCGCGCTGGCGCCAGCCCAAGACAGAAGCTATGGGAATCCTCCTCGACAGCGTGACAGCAAACACTCGTCTTGAACGGGGCCGGTGCCGGGAGGCTCTCGCCCAACAAGCCCACGGCGAAACCCATCCCGTTGCAGGAAGAGCTTGCCTTGGGCTGCAAGGTTTCCTGCACCTGTGTGACTAAGCACGCTGGAAAGCACCTTTGGTGAGTGCCAGGGTGGTAGAAATTGGGCTGCCAGCAAACAAACGTGCCAGTGCATGTTCCACCATGCTTTGAGGAGGTGGGTAGCACCTAATGGAGGCGGGCAAAGGGGCTGTGTCCTCTCCTCAGTTTTCCTAAAAGGC
>NW_009212395.1:5809-11421 GCF_000690835.1 Fulmarus glacialis
CAAAGTGAGGTTCAGCCACATTTAGGTCGAGCCTCGTATGGGTGAAAGGTGCTCCTCAAGGGCTGCCAGGTCCTTGTAGCCCCACAGCTGAGGCCCCCTCTCCTGGGATGCTCAGCCTTGCCTAATTCAAGTTGTGCCATGCGAACATGACCTGGGAGAGCCAACGGGAGCAAGATCCATATGCCTGTTCCTCTTGTGCAGCCTCTCGGCACGGTCTTGCCCGGGGTGAAGTGGCTGCAGGGGTGGAGCAGTCCATCGGGCAGGAGTTTGGAGCAGCTTGCCTGTTCTCCACAGAGCAACCATGGCAAGCGGCCCACGTTTCACAAGTGGGGTTTTCCCATCAGGCTCTCCAGCTGCTATAAATAACAGGAAATGTTTTGTCGTTCTCTGCTCCAGAGAAGGTCAGGAGCTAGATTCTGTGGTCTTTAGAGCTTTAATGAGGTTAGAGATTTATGTGGTATACCCAGAAGTTCCCCAGGGCAGCCTGCCTGGGGCCATTTGGCTCCTTGGATGGAGAAGTCTTGAATGCCAGCCTTTGACAAAGTTACCTTAGCCAGCCTTTATGAGATGTCAGGTCCTGCTAAATCCTTCACGTGCTCTTGATTTCCGAGGCCAGATATTAACTCTTGGATTGCTGCAGAACCCACTCACGAGAGGTTTGAACCGTCCTCTATGTGCAGTAGGAAAAGCTGCTACTGTGGTTCCCAGGACAGACACAGGTAAACCAGCCACTGGTCTCGTGAGCTTGCTGGGAGCTCATCTTGCAGCTTCCCTGACTTCCCAGCACTTGGTATTCCGCTCATGGTGGGCAAATGCCTAAAATTTTCCTTTTGCCTCCTCCATTGAGGAAGGCTGATCCTTCCTGAATCTCCCCTGGGACTGATGGACCGGTTGTTTGACTCCTGGGTGGTTGGTCTCTGACGTCCAGTCCATTGCATCTACCAGTGTGTTCCTGCCACAGGGAAACAAAGAGTCCCCAACAAATGGCAGAAGACTTTAAACAGCCCTCCGTGCAAACTGATTTTCTAGCTTTTATTCAAATTAGAGTATTTGCCTTGCAGTATCCCCCCAAAGCAATACTCAGTCAAGCTTGAGGTGAAACTATCCGTGCAGTGCTCCGCCATCTCCATTATTGGGGTGTGCTCCTTGTGTCTGTCTCCTTCGGCCGGTGGAATCCTGCCAAAGCTCTGGTTCTTCAAGGTTGCTGTCCTCCATCCTCATAGCTAGGACTTTGGTTAACACCATGGTGCCAAGGGGTGGTTGGAAAGGTCCTAAGGCATAAGAATGGTCTCAGAAGAAACAGATCAAAATAACCTATTTCCAGTGCAATTGATGTGTGCACACTAAGGTTGGGAGTTATCCTACCATACCTCTTAAATTAGGGAGGTGACTGCCCCATGCTCCCACCATAGTTAGCATAAGGGATGGGGAGATACCTTCAGAAGTTGGTTTGCTCCGCAGACATGGCAACTGCCCTTTCTCTCTCCGTTAATTAGAGAGGGAACAAAGTGCAAAGCCTGAAGGGTGCTTGTCTGGGTCTAGCTGGCATGAAGGAAAGTCACGCAAACCTTCTCTGGCTGGTGGCAGTGATGGGTCTCCATTGGGGTCATATTATTGGGCATCCCCAGCTCCTCTCCTCATGGTTTACCTGGCTTGTGCTTGCGGCAGGATGGAAGCCCAACAAATCAAGCGGGAAGATCTAGTCCCAGGAATTTGCTCAGACATCTCAACAGCTTTCCTGGGTCGTGGAGAGCCGCAAGCATCAGGTCCGTGCTGCCTATCGCCCCAGCAGCCGCGCAGGGAGGAGGCAGAGCCGCTGTCTGCCGCCTCTCCCATTTCCCTAGCAGATGCAGGAAGGCTTGGATGTCTGCTCCCCCAGCCCCGAGTGTCCAGCACCAGGATTAACCACCAGTCAGACCCCTCCACCGCCTCCAAATAAAGCTCCTAAACTCAGGCAAGCCCTGCTCAGAGGGGTCCCGGCATTCCCCTCTTGCAGAATATGGGTTAAAAATAGTTTCTCCCCTTGCACCTGCCCCTCCGAAGCCAAGACTGTGTTTTGTTTCTACAGCCCAGATTTCCTGGTGGTTGGCTCCTCTCCTGGGGCATAGAGGACAGGGGCAAATAGAAAAATTACCTGTCTCAGTGGTGCAAAGAAGGTAGACAACATAGAAAGTGTTCATGTAGTGCATGGGTTGGAAGGAACCCTTCCCACCCTAACCTCTCCTTTCTATAACCTCATGCTTTGAAACCAAGGCAAAAATGCAGCTCCAGGGATGGTCCCTAGGAAAAATACCATCTTTTGATCCTTTTTGCATTTTTTTTAGACACCCCTTCAAGGGATGGGAGGGCTGCAAAAATTGAAAATGGAATTGCGTGTTTGTGAAAGTGTTATATTTGTCTCTAAGGGGTTTTTTGGGTCTAAGTTAGCATCCCCTGTGTAGATCTCTAAAGTGGCAAAGGAAGCCTGGCTCAGCCCTGATTAAATGGTTTCAGTGAGGCTGAATTATTTTTTATAAAAGCCTGTGTTTACATTTCATAAGCTTATTTTAAAATGCATGTGTATACAAGAACAGGCTTATTTATAAGGCAGAATAGCCCGCTGTGTCCTCACCTGACTTAACTGTCAAGGAAGCAGGTTTTTTTTACTTTTTACAAGCACAGTTTAAAATAAAATACTGGTTTGCTGCGCGCCAGTGAATCTGCCCAAGAGGAGGTCAGGGCAAGGTCTTGTTTTCTGACTGTGAAAAGCTATTTTGCTTGTTTACGGAGCTTCCTCCTGCCAGCCGTCATTTTAGGTTAATCTGTTAATGACAGCTATAGGTAAAAAAACCTCATTTCTATCCCCCAGAGTCCTGGCAAGCCTGCATTGCCAAAATCCCAAACTAGCCAGGCTTCCCAGTGAACGGCGTTTGTGAACTTTCCATCAGTAAAGCAGGATTTGCTGGGTGACCCTTTCAGTCCAAGTCTTGGCAAGGTTTCTGGCTTCAAATCCCCAAGGGAAATACATGAGAAAGCCTTTTTGGGGGGATCTTGGTATTTTCTACTTCTCCCGGGGGAAGGATTTTATTCTTTATTCCTGGTTTTAACCATATGAACTGGCAACGCACCAGCCCGGTGGCAGGAAGGTGAGGAGCACCTTATGGTGATGAAGAAAGGCTGCAGGTGGATGTTGAAGCATGGTGAGTTGTTAAATATGGACCTTAGTGGCAGGGGGGGGGGGGGGGGGGGGGGGACAGGGGGGGGGAGGAGAGCCCCAAGGAGCCACTAATTTACACAAAAGCAAAGTGAAGCTTGGACTGTAGGACGTACAATTTATCTTGCACAAGGGACAAAAAGCCCGTACGTGGTTTTATGCCTATGCTTGGAGATATTTTTCTGCTTCTAGCAGGCTTCCATGAAGCACGTGGGCCTGATGGGTATGAAGATGAAGATCTAGGAGGCAGGGAGGTGAGCGGATGCCATTTATACTTTACACAAAAGCAAAGTGAAGCTTGGACTGTAGGACGTACAATTTATCTTGCACAAGGGACAAAAAGCCCGTACGTGGTTTTATGCCTATGCTTGGAGATATTTTTCTGCTTCTAGCAGGCTTCCATGAAGCACGTGGGCCTGATGGGTATGAAGATGAAGATCTAGGAGGCAGGGAGGTGAGCGGATGCCATTTATACTCAGGAAAGAGCTGAAGCAGACATGGTGTGAGGGACAGTTTTCCATCCAGCAGAGCTGTAAACCAAAGCCCTGACCACTGGTGGTTATTTAAAGACTCCCACGGCATTTCCTGCGATGGGAAGGTGCTTGGCCTACGTTCAGGCTGGGCGACTGCTCGCTGCAAAGCCAAATAAACAGCAGCCACTTGAACTTTCCACCTTGCGGGCTCGGCCGGATGCCCCGATCCTGGGCCACGACCGGGCACCATGCCTCAGATAGGCTTTGTGGACAAGCCTTCGTGGAGGATTCAGGGTGATGACCGCGTTTTGGGGTTGAGGGGTGCTTTTCCCGGCGCATGAAGGATCCCAAGGGAAGAGTTCGATGCTGCTTGAGCTGAGAGGGGGCATCTGGGTAGGGAGGTCTGTGTCTCCAGGATGGGCTGGGATGCCCTATGTGTGGGTCCGTGTCCTTCAGTGACCTTGGGCAGGGCAAAGAGAGAGGAAATTATATCCTTTAACGCTAGACATGTACTTTAGATGCTAAATTTCCTGAGAGGAGCACAATCCAAGTAGCCAGGACCAGGAATCTCATGCGTCCATCAAGGCATGTCGGGGACACGTGAGTGCGGTGACCATCTCATCTGCAGGATGTCCATGAAGGTGCCAAGGCGTCGATGGTGAGATGCCCATGGTGATGCTTCATCGGCTGGGGAGGTTGGAGGTGGCCCCTTCCAATCTCAACCCTTCTGTGACAGTCAGTGTGAAATGTCAGGTGCTCGCCTGTATGTATTTTGGTGCTTTTATTGAGTTGTATTTAACGTGCATTTCTCTCCCTGCTTCTGACCCTTCCCCGGTGACCTGAGATGTTTCAGCAACTCACATGAACCCTGCAATGGATGCTCCTTCCTCACATCCAGCGGCAGCCCCTCAGCCTGGGAACTTTTGCAAGACTTGGCAGCAGGGCCGTTGCAGGAGTATTTCACACAGGACCCAAAAATATTGCTGTCGGTGCAGCGTCGGTCGGCCTGAACGCAGGGTCAGGTCCCTAAGAAATCAGACTGTTGACGAACAAGCTTGAGCGTATTCAAATGTTTCGTCTGATTTTCTTGGACTGCAAAGTTTCCAAGGGAGCCAAAAAGCTGGCTGCTCTTCTTGTTGACTTTGCAGACCAGAAATACAGCCGGGTTCAGTGAAATAAGGAAGCTCGAATTCTTGTATTGGTGTGGCAGAGGGAAAAAGCTCAATTTGGAAAAGCTCAGATATCCGCTTTAGAGATAAAAATAAAAGTCCAAGGTGGGGTCCCCCGGTTCTGCTGCCTGCTCTCTGCCTGCACTCAGCATCAAGGATGATCGCTCGGGCACAGGGCAGCCCACAATATCTAGCCCCAGGACCAAAATCCTTGCTTGACATCCTTCTGAATTTCTAGCAAAGAAGCAAATCCATTTCTCTCGATCAAGGTGAACAAGGTGGGTCCACACAAGCATTGGGGAGTGCAGATACAAGCCGTGCCGGTACGTGCCGGCACTGAGCTGGGATGAGAGTGCAGGAGACGTCAGGCAGGAGCATCGCATCGCTTTAAACTACAAATGAACTCTGAAATGACAGTGAACTTGAAGCAAGCCGTGTTTCGGGCCAGGCTGGCCGTGAATCAGCCTTGGAAAATGAAAGATGAAACTTTCTGACTTCAGTTCAAGTTATGAACTTATAAACTCCCAATTATCTGGTTTAATGGATGGAAGCCAGAGACAAACATTTTTCGAGGCGAGTGTATGGGACAGCTTCCTGAAAATGAACTCATTGAAAAAGGCGTGATTTGGAGACTAAAAGTTTTACTCAAAATCTCCTATTTTAAAAAGCTGAGTTAATTTGACATGAAGATATCTTGCTGTGGATCCCAGAGCTACTCTCGAGCATCCTGCATCCCTTTACTGCTGTCGTGTTTAACCCCAGCCAGCAACTAAGCCC